>NC_138733.1:8954251-9159251 GCF_965113295.1 Leuciscus leuciscus | reverse complement strand
ACATGGGTCAATAGCGACATCTATTGCTGAACGAGAGCATTTTTACACAGCCAGTTATAAGAATACACACACACACACACACGCACGCACGCACACACACACACACAACGACCTGCTTCTCTCCCTTCGCATTCCTCGCCTCTCCCAGCGCGTTCACGCAGCTGCGGTCCGCGGGGGCGCGCCGGTTAACATATCGCAGCAGTCTTACTCTTAACGGCTAAAAATGAATTCAGTTTACGCAAACTTACACCTTACTTTACTAAAATTATAGAAACTTTGATTTATTTAAGGATCACTATGTGCCCGAACCCCATTTGTGCGCTTGTTTGTGAACTACTGAACACTGAACCGATCGATGTCCGACTCATGCAAAAGAATCGTTCTTCAGAATCGATTCATTTTGATGATTCGACTGAACCTAAACAAATTTTGTGAGTAAAGGTAGCTTGTGTGTTAGAATAATACAGATGTGTACCATCTGAAAGAACCAATATAACTGAATCGAATTAAGAAAACAAGTTAACCAGCCAAAAGTGGTGCGCTAACCATCAAACTGGCTTCATATCAGTAGGCTCCTGCCATAAATTTAGGTAGGGTTGATTCTGGGTCTTAGCGCTAGTTTACGATTTATGATAGCTTTATATTCTAATCGCTGAACACATCAGACACACTTTTGGCAGAATTCTAATGTCCTTGCGTTAGTCAGCCTGAAGGTGGCGCTCTAATGATGATTGACAGACTTCATTACACACGACAAACGCATTGAATGCCATCATAGAATTGTATTTATTGCGTCCGAATGTTGTTTTAGAATATTGCAGTGAGGAAAACAAAATCATGTCTATTCCCAGAACAAAAATAAAACACATAGGCTACAACAGAACTAAAAGCTATTCACATGAGTATGTTTAAACTAAAGGGTTTATACTTTCATTAATTTGATACGCTACTCCACAGGAAGAACAGACATGCCAACTAGTTACTGAACTGATGCAGACACAAAGTTATATATATATATATATAATATATATTATGCTATTTATTCCGTTCAATTATTATTTTTTTAATAAAAAAAAGACAAATAGCCTATATAAAGAAACAGTGACAAACTTAAAATTTAAATAAAAATGTCAAAATATTTACAAATTGAAACACACTTTGCAGCTTTCTTATTTTTTAAACACAATATTGTGTCTAGGTATTGTTGAATTTCTCATCTTAAAATGAAAAACATTAGCTTATTTCCTCCAAATTTACATTTGTGAATACTAAATTTAGCTTAAAGGAGTAGCAGATTAACTAACTAATATTCCTCATGATAAGATTTGTCATAAGAGAAAAAAAAACAACAACACATTTTTAAAGCACAGTTGATGAAGCGGACTGATAGCGTCTTGTTCTGTAGCGAGGTTTACAAGGTCAAGTGAAAATGAGAGCGTGGTGCAGTTCCATTATTCACCACAGATTTACATTGGAAATGTGTGGGGGCGCTGTAGAGCTGAGGAGGACTCTGTCCCGTTTATTATCATAAACACATGCCTGCCGAATCCAATCCATGCGCTACATTTTATAATATATCCTGCTCACTTTACGTCTAGAAAATCCGAAAATATATTTGTTGCAGAATGTTGAACACATTTATAATTTATTATTAATTCAGTGCATATAGAGGTCTATGTTTGGATGAATATTTTGGAGGGGCTTTGCCACACTTGTCCATATACGTAGGCCTACTTCAAATGGTCAGTCGGAGTTGTTTGATTTTGATGGGACTTTTTTACCTAGTCAGGTTGGGAGAACAAACCAGCTAGGTTTTAGCCTTCTAATTAGGTTAGTTGAAGTAGTTTATTATCAGCGGCGATGTTTAAACATTTTGTCACTGCGACGAGGAATGCGTAAAATGTAGCGCGAGGACTTCATGGATGAATCGAGCGAGTTGGTGAATCATTTTCACTCAAAGGAACCGATTCGCTGCAATGAACTTTTGAACATAAGCCAACCAAGACCCGCCTACATTTCTCTCCTCTCTTCTCCTGCTCGCAGTTCTAGTTCTCCAGCTTTCAACAAGTTATGTGCGGCGCTTAGTCAAATGTGATCTGAGGATAAAATAATCAGCTGGATCTGCCGGTTAACGGTTATTACAGCTTTCTTCTTGATTGGCTTTATTATTGGTGAGTTTCTCTACCTTTATAAGTATTTTTGATTATGTGCAATGCCTCTCGCGAGACAGGTTGTTTTTTAGACTGTCCTTTGTGCATAAATAATTTTGCCATAAAAACATATTGACACAAAGTTGCCAAATAGGGTTCGTTAGAAGTAGCAACTCATATGTTTATTAATTTTTCGTTGCTTATGGTCAAAATCAAATTGAGGTGTTTGATACCTGTTGGTCTCACCTGTCCTGATCTCCTGTGCTGCATTCCTCAGGTCTTGAATGTCTGGATTTAGGACAGGTGTGACTATACTGAGACCCCATAGATCTTTATTTAAATGCAGGTGTTTAAATACCTTTTATTTGGATAAATATGTTTACAGATAAACACAGTCTTGAAGAAATGTTCAAGGGTCCCACAACCATGAAATATCAGAGAATTTAGTCTAAACATTTCTTTTAAAGATCTGGGAAACTCATGGAAATAAATCAGTGATGTAGCCTATATTTATTTTCTGAATGCATTTTTTTGTGTGTGTAATTATGTTCAGCTCTAAATATTGCATTAGCTATAAATTGCTCTCTGTGAGTTAGATTCTTTCATAAACATGCTAAACCAAATCTACATGGAAAAGTCCATGAAAATCCATTCCACAAATGGTGTGTGTGAACCCCGGATGTTTTGCTCACTTTGTTTATTGTTGCTTTCAATGATACGTTACACAAAATAAAGGTTATTTTTGTAGAATTGGTGGTTCCATGAAGAATCTTTAACATTAATGGAACCTTTCCATTGTATAAAACATTCTTTTGATTCTTAAAATGTTCCTTACACTTGTTTCTTTGAGGAACTGTTCACTGAAAGGTTCTCTGGGGAACCCAAACTGGTTCTTCTATAGTATTTCTGTGAAAACCCCCTTTAGGAACCTTTATTTTTAAGAGTGAGTGCATTTATGATGTTTAATTTTGAACAGACCTTCATCATGACTTTCTCTTATGCGCATTAAACAGATGAATTGCTAATATTTCTCAGACCTGGTTTGGTGTAACGTGTGTGTTTCTCATCATCTTAGGCTGGTTTGCTCGACCTACTACTGTCAATCATGGACACGCGTCGAAAAGCTTCCTGCAAGACTTTCTGGATGAGATGCAAGCAGAGAATATTAAACACCATCTCAGGTGCCTTCAGATAAACTAGTCCTGATATTATTGAATGATATTAAGTGCATCTAAAACATAAGCTGGTGATACAACTGCATGTATTGTTGGCGGATTAAAGGTCATATAAATATAGGATTTGCATCCTTTTTAGGTAATTTATGAACTGAAAGTGTTTATTTTTTTATTTTGTTTATTTAATAATAGTGTTTTTATTTAGTTTAGGGAAGAATGTTTTAATGTGGAATGAATATTAATGTTGTAATGTGAATGATGGATATTTTTGGTGGGTTGATGTTGCAGCAGTTTTCTCATCCAAGACAAAGTTCTCCTGCGGGAGACATTATAAGTACTTTGACACACAGCCTGTTAGCCTAGTTGTCCTTCTCATTTGGAGATGAGCCAGTCTAGATTATGTTTGTCTCATGTTTGTCATATATAGGAAGTTCACCAGGCTTCCACACCTGGCAGGAACGCAGCAGAATCTGGATCTGGCGGAGCAGATTGGAGCCGAGTGGATGGAGTTTGGGTTGGACTCGGTAGAGCTGGTTCCCTACGACGTGTTGCTGTCATACCCAAATAAAACTAGTCCCAACTACATCTCAATAGTGGACCACCTGGGCAATGAGGTACTTACTGACAACAGAACCCAAACACACACAAACAAGGCTTCTTTTGAGAGAACCTGACGTCATTAGTGATAGTCATCATGACTCTCTTCCCTCTAGATATTGCAACTGATGTTGCACAATTATAAAATTGCAAAATGTTTTCCTCAAAGTTTCCTTGCACCCACACGCACTTCTTCAGGACAGACACATTTGAGTGCATTAGTGCCGCCCACATTTTCAGCTGCGCTGGTTCCGGGAAGTATTTTTATTCATTAATTGTTCCCATAGGGATTATAATATAGTTATTGTTAAAGTTTTATAAGCCATGAACCAAACCAATCAGCTACGAGGTGAACAACAACACTACAAAGTTTGATTTGAAGCAAAAAAAGCTTTTGAAAATCGATCAGACAAAAATACAAAGGTAACGGCTTTAGTGAACTACAATAAAGCTACTCGTTTACAAATGTTGAGAATATGAATAAAAACAATATATTACAAAATATGCATATATATATATATATATATATATATATTATATAAAACATTTCAATATTTTGAGTGTAAGGAGATCGACTCGATCATGTCATTCGCTGCTTCATGTGAGTGGGCGGAGCTATAAAACTACTTTGGCACGTGTTGCTTTTTTCGACTCTGATTGGTGTAATTGTCTGTACTGCATCATGGGTAATGTAGTTTCTCACTGCGAATTCCACTGTTAAACACAATTATTTTAAAACTAGCTGAAATAATGCAGGCTAGTGGCTTCAACAGAAGCAAATACCATCGATTAACAACCTCAGTGCTCACAGTCTTTAAAGATTTATTATTTAACGTTCAAAATCAATTCCCTTATGGAGAAAATAATGGAGTTTTTACTTTCTGGAACCCGACTGTTGTGTTCTATTTAGTCCAAAATTCTATCTTTTAAAAAATTGTCTTTTAAACCAAATTTTTAGAACAAAACAGACCTGATGATGTCATTGGAGGAAGTTCTTCAAAGAAAGACATTTATATTCTCTAGCTCTTTAGAGAGACATCCATGCACTTTATTTTAAGGATCTGAAGGACGTATAATGCGACTTCAAAATGTAATACCCCCCCAAAAACATATAAATCTAGAATCTTGAACAGTTAAATACTCAATACTGAACATGTTCTGTTCTCTCTCTCATGACATCAGAAGCCTGATGAAGAGCAAGTGTGTTTTTAAGGCCTTTATCTCGTCACGAGTGAGGCTGCGAGTAGCGGCTCCAGCTTGGTTGTGATGGTGACCGATGAAAGTACATGACGATATATTGATTACAGTGCATAATTCAATCAATAGCAGATGTCTCTCTCTCTCTCTCTCTCTCTCTCTCTCAGATCTTTAACACCTCTCTGGCTGAGCCGATCCCTGAAGGTTATGAAGATGTTACCGATATCGTTCCTCCTTATAGTGCTTTCTCTGCAAAAGGTCAACCAGAGGTGATGCACACATACCAAAGCCAAATGTAAAATCAACATGAAATCAAAACTGACACTGTTTATTGTCTCAATGCATGATCTGTGCTTGATTAATTATTGCATCTAAGTCAAAATGGAATAAAAGGGTTGTTCTCATAATGTTTCATCATTCAAAACTTATGACACTTATACTGCTATTCAAAAGTGTGCAGTTTTCATCACTGATAATAATCAGAAATGTTTCTTGAGCATCAAATCATCATATTATACTGATTTCTGAAGGATCATGTGACACTGAAGACTGGAGTAATGATGCTGGAAGTTCAGCTCTGATCACTGGAATAAATTACATTTTACAATATATTCAAATAGAAAACAGTTATTGTAACTTTTAATAATATTTCACAATATTACTGTTTTTACTGTATTTCTGAGCAAAAAAATGCAGGCTTGGTGAGAATAACATTAAAATAAATGTAACGGTAGTTTACGGAAGTAAAATTAATTTGCACACACACACACACACACACACACACACACACACACACACACACACACACACACACACACACACACACACACACACACGTGCGTCTCCAGCTGTAACTTGATGTTTGTGAATTGTAGGATGAACTGGTATATGTTAACTACGGACGGACGGAGGATTTCTTTAAGCTGGAGAGAGAGTTGGGAATAAACTGTACGGGAAAAATCGTCATCGCTAGATATGGCAAAATCTTCCGTGGGAACAAGGTAGCGTTTAAAAGTAGTTTGGATGTGATGTTTAACGAGTTATTTAATCTTCACATAAGAAAGAAAACCCTATGGGCTTTGAAGGACAGCTAATCCTCTGTCTGTGTGTGTGTGTGTGTGTGTGTGTGTGTGTGTGTGTGTGTGTGTGTGTGTGTGTGTGTGTGTGTGCAGGTGAAGAACGCGATGTTAGCGGGAGCTAAAGGGATCGTGCTGTTCTCGGACCCTGCGGATTACTGTGCGGAGGGCGTTGAGCCGTATCCCAAAGGCTGGAATCTGCCAGGAGGAGGCGCTCAGAGAGGGAACGTCCTGAACCTGAACGGGGCGGGAGACCCTCTCACACCTGGATACCCTGCCAAAGGTGCGAAAGAGACTCTCTAGGACATTACAGACTCATGAAACACAAGTTTTCTTCACTATTGTGACCGGGTGAAATCTCTTCTCGAACAAGAACAAATTAAGGAAGGGTTTGATTTCGTCTGTGGGAAATTGATTGGATGGTTGTGGTTTGCTATTGGTCAATCTCATTTGAGTGACAGGTTGCCCCGCCCTCATGTCAGTAAACACATCATCAGAGAGGAGATGTTGCTGCAAGAGGGAGGGGACGATATTTTGATTAATAATTATGAGGCACATGAATTTAAAAAAATTAACACTTCACAATAAGATTCATTAGTTAATATTAACAAACTAATGTAGTTATTAAATGTCTTGTAGAATACACCTACCGGTCCAGCATGGAGGACGCAGTGGGGCTTCCCGGGATTCCAGTGCATCCCATTGGATATGATGATGCAGTTCTCCTGCTGCAGTGAGTCAGACACTGATAAAAACAACTTGATGGAATACAATGTTTTTTTATTATTATTTAAAATACTCTTTTTCATTTAACAGTACAATAGTACTAAGCTGATCACATGCTTGTTTTATTGATTGAATAATGATATTTAAATATTATTTCATATTTATAATATAAGTTATTTAAGAGTACAATAGTATCATTCTAAAAGTAATATATTTCTTTATCAATTTGTTTCATTTTAGATAATTTAAATAATATAAATTTTTTTTATAATTGTAATAATAATATTTAACAATAATTAGTGGTCGACCGATATTGGTTTTTTCAATCTTTCAGAGCTCACAAATAAGAAGTTTTTGGTGCAATCAAAAACAAGGCACGATTAACATGACACACTAAACACTTAACAAAGTAAATCAAGCAAAGAGAAAACAAAACATGGCGACACATCACAAGGCAGAACCAGAACAAAAAGTCTCTCTCCTCGCCGGCAGTAGCATGTTCCTTAAGTACGGCTTCTCCAGGTGTCAAGCATCAGGATGATGAGGGTCCCGCCTCACATGGCACACCCACTCAACACATTACAAATGATTGACAGGCAAAACAGTCAATCAGCGACGGCTTGTGAATGTGAAAGTAAGAGAGACAAAAGAGACCAAAAAGAGAAACACAAAACACACCCAAAAACACTATAAACGTCCCTAAGGACGGAACAGGTAGATTTTTCTTCTTACGCACCCGACTCCTAATTACCTGGGGCGTTTCCAATCGACACCCAAGCGTCTACAGTCAACGCTTAATAATACATTTATCTGGGGCGTCTCCAATCGACACCCATAATCTTTATACTCTAGCTCTGCGTCTACAGTCAACAACTGGCTAGGAGTCGGACGACGTCTCGTCCCTTTTCCTATAACACTATCAAAGTGTCTAGTAAGCTTCCCTAACACACTTGCTGTGCAGCATTAACTAGACAGACTCCAGACAATGTCTTTGAATATGCTTTAATCACGGCCGGAGGATCTCAGAGAGAATCCCACCAGCAAAAACGAATACAACAGTTTTTATAGAATAGGAGCATGACAAAAATGACATGATACTTTACATAATTTCCCTACAATGTGATTGGTTCTTCATATGCAAACCCTTCTGTTACTTGATAGAAGCAACTTAGATCTCAAATCATTAAAGGTTAGAAGTTCAGTTGATGACTCAATATGTCATGAGACTATTCTAGACTGTTATATTTTTGATATTGTCTAGTCAGCATCTCAGAATTTTCCACTGGTTTCGACACAATTTTTGTGTGTAACGAGTACATGTTGTTTGAGTGGTCGAATGTTAGAATTATGATTAGTTTGATAAACAGTTTTACTATTTTTTATTAAAAAATCCATCACAATAGTCATAATGAATGGGGGAAACTGTTTTTTAACTGTTTAAAGTTGATCACATTCTTGTTTCATTTAATTGAAATTTGCAATATCATTTACAGTTTGTTTCTTTACCTCACCTGAAACGAGTCATTATATGATGTCACTTCCTGTAGGCATATGGGCGGGCCTCTTCCTCCGGATAACTGGAAGGGTTCACTTAACATCTCGTATAGACTTGGACCGGGATTCATGGACAGATTTCAGCAGAAGTACGAGACTTTCCTTCCTGTAAATCAACAATGAAACTCTAATGTGAAACAGGTTTTATCCAGTGTTCAGATTTCTGTGCTGAGAATGTATGACAATAGTGCATATTTAACTACATAAAGCCCATTTCCATATTTAAGATTAACAATAACAATAATTAACAATTAAGTCTTAATGTACTGTGATTAATGGACAGTGCTGATATATATTAGTTCAAATCATTTCACCTGTGGTGTCTTGCTTTAAGAATGAATTTAATATGAAAATAATGTAGGGAATGACTTGTTTGCATCGTAAAAAGTTTTTTAATTAAAGAAGTAAACTGTGATTATGTTCAGTCAGTCAGACAGTTCCTATTCTGAACCAAAGTCAAAACCTCAACCATTAAATCCCTGACTTTTAACCCCACAACCTCTGATCCTGCTGTTCTGAAGTGGGACTTAAACTTTACACAATCTTAATCAGCTTACACACACATATTCACACACTCCTGGTAATCATTAACTGATTTGAATGCATGATGTCAGCAGTACAGAGAGGTTTGTGCGCTCGGCGATCTCATGAAGGGGCAGAGGCCACACGTTTGCTTCTCACAACACACACTCACAGAAAGATTCACACACACTTCTGTGGCTCTGTTGTTTTTCAGTAGTGAATTCTGGAGGTCCGCCAGTTTACACAATGGCTTTGTGTTTGGCGAGCCCATTTCACACACACACACACACACACACACACACACACACACACACACACACACACACACACACACACACACACACACACACAGAGAGAGAGAGAGAGAGAGAGAGAGAGAGTCTGCAGGCTATAAATAGCATAATGAAGCATGTATTTCTTTTTATGCATCTCGTGGATTTCTTTTATCCAAATTGACTTACGTTTAAGGGCCTTAAAGTGTCGTTCACCAATAAGAACCAATGAGGTTCAGTCTCGTGTTACGCATCACGTTTGAGCTTCTGCAAGAACCAATGAGGTTCAATCTCGTGTTACGCATCACGTTTGAGCTTCTGCAAGAACCAATGAGGTTCAATCTCGTGTTACGCATCACGTTTGAGCTTCTGCAAGAACCAATGAGGTTCAGTCTCGTGTTATGCATCACGTTTGAGCTTCTGCAAGAACCATACAAAACATTTAATAAAATGACTTAAATACAGAAAACAATTCCAAACTGAGTTTTCTTTCACATTTTCTAGCGCTAGAATGGTTTAAAATCGCTTGAATGTTTAAACTGACAGGACCTAAAACACATGCAAATGATGAACTTTAGCTCTATGATGATTAAACTTTGCAATAATCAGAGAATCGTCTGCGTTTTGAACCGTGGTTCCTGGTCTTTACAATCCCTATACTTGACATCGCACATCCTGCAGTGTGACTATCTGTGATATCGATGCTAAAACGATATATCATGAAGCCCTAGTCGTTATCATTAGTTGTCGTCCTTGGTGTGAACAGGCCTTTATCTGGGAAAGAGTACAGGAACACATTCAGTCTCATGTAAAATACTGAAGCTGTTGAATAAAGCATTGTTTTGTCTTTGTGATATTTTAGTAAAGTACGTATGAACATCCACACCAACAATCAGGTGACCCGTATCTACAACGTGATTGGCTGGATCCGAGGAGCCGTGGAGCCAGGTGACATTACATTATCTGGTTTATTTTGGGGGTCATTTTTCGGAGTTGAGCTACACTCTGTTTGAGAGTTTGCGTAGCTTTATTTTATACTGTCTAGTTGAGTTTGGTTGTGTGTGTTCAGACAGGTACGTGATTCTGGGCGGCCATCGTGACGCTTGGGTTTTCGGAGGGATTGATCCCGTGTCAGGAGCCGCTGTGGTGCACGAGAATGTCAGAGCGGCTGGAAAACTCATGAAAAGAGGTGTGTGTCATCTCACCGTCTAGTTTAATGCCTGTTTAAACAGGACACTTATTGTGTTCTCAGTTTCTTTGGTGATGACCATGTGTTTGTGTCTCTGTGTGTGTCAGGTTGGAGGCCGAGGAGAACGCTGATCTTTGCCAGTTGGGATGCAGAAGAGTTTGGTCTGCTGGGATCCACAGAATGGGCAGAGGTACGAGCAAATGAATGAAAGAAGGAACAAATGAGTGACTGAATACATGAATCAATGTATTTTAATTGATTGAATGCATAGAAAATTTAACTAATGATGAAATAAATGAATGATTGATTTGATTGATTGATTTAATGAGAAAATGCCTGAATGAATCATTGAATATTGGAAAAAATTGCACAAAAGAATGAACAAAAAAATGCATGAATAACAATTGAATGAATGAACTACAGAATCAATGAACACATGAATGAATGCTTGATTGAATGAACAAATTACAGATAAGGTGAATGAACCACTGAATGAATGTACTAATGAATAAATGAATGAAAAGTTGAATGGAAATAAAAAATATGAATGAAAATATGAATGAATGAAACGACTGCATGAATCTACTCTCCCTGTATCTCAGTTTGCTGAAAGCTGCTGTTCTTCTGTGTGTTTGCAGGATAAAGCCAGAGTCCTGCAGGAGCGAGCCGTGGCCTACATCAACGCAGACTCTGCTATCGAGGGTTAGTGACACACACACACACACACACACACACACACACACACACACACACACACACACACACACACACACACACACACACACACTCACTCACTCACTCACTCACTCATACACACACACACAGACACACACACACACACACACACACACACACACACACACACACACACACACACACACACACACACACACACACACACACAAACAAACACACACACACACACACACACACACACACACACACAGTATCTGAACAAGATGAAGTCAACACTGCATTTACTGCTTTTACTGTCTATCAGAGATACACTCATAATGGAGTGTGTGTGTGTGTGTGTGTGTGTGCAGGTATGTACACACTGAGGGTCGACTGCACCCCCTCCCTACACACTCTGGTTTATGACATCACAAAGAAGGTGAGATTCAGTTTAGAAAAGTTAAGATCTATGTATCTGTCTGTCTGACTATCTATCTATCTATCTATCTATCTATCTATCTATCTATCTATCTATCTATCTATCTATCTATAGTTCTATCGTTCTGTTTTACTATCAATATTTCTCACTGTATAAATGCAAGTGATGTTAATATGTGATAAAGTGTAAATAGCTTGTTTCTGAAGGTTTTGAGTCCAGAGGAAGGAGAGGAGGGCATGAGTCTGTACGAGAGCTGGCACAAACGAGATAACTCCACAGACAGAGATGCACCATGGTACTGACGTGCAGCTTCAGGAACATGATGATCATAATCATCTATAAGACCATCTGACTGATTATAGATTCATGACATGCATCTCAAATGTGTGTGTTCTCCCTGCAGGATCAGTAAACTGGGCTCTGGTAGTGATTTTGAAGCGTATTTCATCAGATTAGGGATTGCGTCTGGAAGGGCGAGATACACTAAAAACCGGGTGAGTGTGTTTGTGTGCAACACTGTATTTATTTAAGTCCTGTCAGTGTTTACATCTACGCAAAATAGAGTTTAAATTTGCAGCATTTAAATTGTTTTGTACCACCATTTCCCCCAGAAAACTGAGCGCTACAGCAGTTACCCGGTTTACCACAGCGTGTACGAGACCTATGAGATCGTGGAGCGCTTCTACGACCCGAGTTTCCGCAGGCTGGAGGCGGTGGCCCGTGTTCGAGGTGGACTGATCTTCAGTTTGGCTGATTCTCTGATCTTACCTCTGGACTGTACAGAATACGCCTCGTCTCTCAGCAAATACGCTAACAGCATTCACCAGCTAGCACTGAAGCATCCTGACGCCATGCAGCAGTTCGGCATCTCATTCGGTACGCAAACTATCCATCATTTAATATGCAAGATTAGTATGATCAAATCATGCACTCTAGCCGCGTTTTTGTCCAGGAACAATTTGTCCCAGGAACTTTTTTTCCCCCCGGACCTGTTGCTGTCTGCGTTTCCACCGCGGTCTAAAGTACTGTGAAGATTAATAAAGTAATACAAAATAATAATAATTAAAATAATAATAAAATAAAAAATAAATAAAATAAAATAATAATAATTTTAAAATAAAATAATAATAAAATAATTAATAAAGCCTGAGCCTGAAGTGTTTCCTGGGGAAAGTTCATGCGGTGGAAACACGGCTTCTGAAAAATAAAGGCTCTTCATTGGCATTAAGTTCCATGAAGCACCTTTAACATCCATGTAATCTTTCCATTACACAAAAGATTCTTTATAGTGGAAAACGTTTCTTCCGATGATTAAAATGTTATTCACACTCAGAAAAAATGGTTCTTATAAAGAGGACCTATTATGCTTTTTCTATGGAGTTGCAACTATGGAGAATATGGGAAAATAATGTGTTTTTGAACATTCAAGCACGAAACCCTGTTCTAGTAGAGCCAGAAACAAAACCAAGACTTTGAAAAAGGACATTATAGGTCCACTTTAAGAAGTGATCACTGAAAGTTTCTTTGAAGAACCAAAACTGGTTCTTCTGTGCCTTTGCTGCAGTGGCGGTTCTAGACCACAGTAACTGGGGGGGCCAGGCAGGGGCCACTTGTGCTTTTAGGGGGCACACCTTTAACATTCATCTTAACCTATTTTCAGTATTATTTCAAGTCATTTTTCACCATGTCATGCATGACTGCAATCTCTAGAAAAAGCTAATAAATTATATTAGCTAAGCTAATAAAACAATTTCAATTCAAATGAATGTTTCATTATGTTTAATTGTAGTGTGATATAATGATCAATAATAACACATTTTTAGCATCTAAGCACATCTAGGCACTTTTTTACACCTGGGGTGGGCGATATGGCAATAATATCATATCACAATTTTTTTTTTTTGGGGGGGGGAAAATCACGATTTTATCACGATTCTTATTTCATGTTGGTTTTACTATTTTGCATGTGACTGAGCATTACAGCCAAACTAATGTCCCTATTTTAAAAGCAAAGTAACAAAATATAGGTAACAAAATATAAGATAAAAAAAAATGGCAGACATTTATCTTTGTCACTATTTTCTTTGTTATAAAAATTAAGAACAGAGATACATATTACACATACACAACTTAATATACAAATGAAATAAACAGTGCTTTATTTTTTCAGCTATAGGTGTATTTAACAGTAGAATTGAAGAAAGTAATTAAATGAACACATATGAAAATAAAACACAACAGACTTAAAGTTCTCAGTCAAGAGCAGTGAATGATTTCCTCTGTGTGTTTTGTTGTTTTATTAACATTAAAGGGATAGTTCTCCCCCCAAAAAGTCATAATTTACTCTCTTAAGTTGTTTTAAACCTGAATAAGTTTCTTTATTCTGTTGAAAATAAACGTTATTTGAAAGAATGTGAGTAACCAAACAGTTGATGTACCCCTGTGACTTCCATAATATATTTTTGTCCTACTATGTATGGAAGTCAATGGGGACCAGCAACTGTTTGGTTTTGGGTGAACTATCTCTTTAAGGACAAGCGGCAGCATGTTTATTATTAGGGCTACTGTCTCTTTAAGAACTGCACGCGACGCGTCTAATATACACGCATATGACAAGCAGATTTTAATTAATTTTCTCTGTTTGCTTTCACTTTAGACATAACCAACTTTGTTTGTGTAAACATTGTCTGTATTTGACAGTATTAGCGCACTATAAGACTCAAAAGATAACTTAGTCCAGTAACAGGCTTTTAGTGCATGCGCGCGTCGAGTGTACGCGCTCACTAAAGCGCATATTTGAACAGCGCATCAGCAGCGAATGACCTGTTTAACCGGCAAGGCTTTAAAGCACATGCAAATAATGAACTTTTGTGAACTGCAGTGTCCCGTTCCTCTGCGTTAACATTTGATGTGAATATACGTCGTGCTGCAGTGTAGCCTATAGATGAAGGCGCCGCAACTGATAAAATGCGCAGTTGTTTGGTGTGATTTTACGATTCCAAATTTAGGGGGGCCAGAGGGGGGGCCAAGCTTGGTGACACGGGGGCACTGGCCCCCCCGGCCCCCCCTCTAGAACCGCCACTGCGTAAAAACACCCTTTTATAACCTTTATTTTTTAAGAGTGTAGCACTTAAAAAAAAGTGTGCCATAGATATGAGTATAAGAATTGGATGCATCCCATCTCTCCACATGCAGTTATTTCCATGTCAAATGCAAAACTCTTGATTTATCTCCTGACAGTCAACCTCTTTCTTTATCATGTGTTTCTAGACTCTCTCTTCTCAGCGGTTGAGAACTTCACAGTCGCAGCGAGAGACTTTCATCAGCGTCTTGATCAGCTCGACACTTCTAAGTATGAATGACAAAACAACAGCACAGTCTTCAGCACTAAACGCTAGGTTTGAGTTTACGCACAGGTTAGGTGTTGTGTCACAGTGCTGTTATAGAGTCTCATGGCCTGTTGATGACGTGTTCCTGTGTCACATCTCATGACACATTACAACTGTTACCTTATCTTTATCTGTCTCTCAGTGCCCTGGATGTGCGGATGGTAAATGATCAGCTGATGTATTTAGAGAGAGCTTTCATTGATCCGTTGGGTTTGCCTGGAAGACCATTTTACAGGTAAAGCACAATCTATCATTACACTGTGAAGTTCATAACTCACGTTTAAACCTTAGGATTAGTGGTTTAAGTCTAAAAACAGAAACAATCACACGTTTTCTAGTATTAGAGCTCTGAAGAATGACTTTTTCTTGGTATGGTTCGCTCCTACCCACAATGCACTGTGAAATGCCAAATTTAGCATAACCTGTACTTCCATTAAGAAGGTAATAACACTCAACAGTGTTTTGTGGATCAGTTTAAGTATTACCCGTGTCTGATTAGATGTTTTCTGGTCCATGCACAAACAACATGTTTGTCTTTTTCTCTTTTGTTTCTTCCAGGCATGTCATCTTCGCACCCAGCAGTCACAATAAATACGCAGGCGAGTCTTTCCCAGGGATTTATGACGCCCTGTTCGACATTGAGAATGCGGTGAACCCGCAGAAGGCCTGGGACGAGGTCGAACGCCAAATCAGCATCTCTGCCTTCACCGTCAACGCAGCCGCCGGGACGCTAAAGCCGGTCGTCGGACAGACAGACTTCCTTTAAATCTGCTTTTCAAAACATGCTATTGATGCACGACTACAACATGTCAGCAAAATAGTTAACATGTCAATGTTTGATCAAACGCAGCGACTATAAGGACCTGACATGCAGATCTGTCTCTCGCGAGCGAGCGGATAGATCGTCAATATTAAGCAGATTTCTTTCATCCAAAGAGATTTGCAGGGATGGCATTCATTTCTTTAATTTAGTTCACAATCTTATTCAGTTAGGGTTAACTGTAATGTTACTGTCAGCAACCCTGATCTAGAACCAATAGGCAATCACTACCGACATATTTTACAGGTTTTACAGTGTTATTTTTGATGAAGTGTACTGTACAATGTCATAAAGTTGAACATTTCTATTGACTTGCATTGTAAATTGTAAAAGCAATGTTTTTTGTTGCTTGCAAATCTTGCCTAAATTGTGACATTTGAGAGAATTATTTGTAAAACTATTCTTACATACACATGTAGAATTACAAAACATGCAAATAGAACTTGTTTCTTAACTAGTTTAATGTTTACAGTAACATGAGAGTCTCATGAACCGTAGATTCACAAAAACACATTTATATTTCATCCTGGGGGATTAGAGTGTAAAGCAAGAACAGTCTGCGGCTGCGCTCATCCTACACAATCTATATTATCAGATTATTATGAACTCCAATAAAATAAATCAATAATCTCACAGATTTGCCAGATCATACAGCGGGTGAGGATGCAGGTTTAGTTGATCACTGCTGTCTGAGAGCCTGAGCGTGTCGGCGGGAGTCAAGCGATCATTTTCTCTTGGTCTTGATCCTCTTTCTTCTCATTGGTCGGTTGAGGCTTTGGAGGGGGCGTGTCCAGCCGCCCCCAGGTTATAGGCTCCGCCTTCTTCATGACCACCTCCACTTTAGAGGCCATCATGTTAACAACACTCTTACTGATGTCAATCACCTGTCAAACACACAATCATATATCAACAAAACGACCCAAATACACTGCAAAATCATGAACTTTGAATTCTTCTTTTGTCATTAATATACAGAGACAAAACCATTCAATGGATCATGTCTAATAAACAACAGGTATTGTGCTTTTCCCCTTATTTGTGCTGTAACGCCATCTAATGGATGAAATTCACACTATAAATCATTGAATTGAAGTGTTAAAGGGATAGTTCACTTTGAAATTATTTTTTGGTATGTTTTAGCTTACCTCAAGGGCATCCAAGATGTAGGTGTCTTTTTTTCCGCAGTAGTTTCAATTTTGATATTTTTAGGTCAAACCGTTCTTGTCTGTCAGTCATATAATGCAGGTCTATGGTCACGGTCTCAAAACACAAGCACAGAGTCCAAATTAAAACAATTCCCCGTCGTCCAAATTAAACAATTCCCCATCGTAAGTACACATTGATGGCCTAAGACACGAAACGAGCGGTTTGTGTGAGAAAACGAACAGTATTTATATCGTTTTTACCACTTATACACAGCCACGTCCAAGTGCTCTGATCTGACGTGTGCGCAGACTGGTGCATAGATATATACACACTAGATGTCGCCTTGTCTACGGCAGTTCGTTGGAACGAATGTCTTTAAGGCGACATCTAGTGTGTATATATCTATGCACCAGTCTGCGTACACGTCAGATCAGATCACTCGGACATGTCTGCGTATAAGAGGTAAAAACGATATAAATACTGTTTGTTTTCTCACACAAACCGCTCGTTTCGTGTCTTAGGCCATCAATGTGTACTTACGATGGGGAATTGTTTAATTTGGACGACGGGGAATTGTTTTAATTTGGACTCTGTGCTTGTGTTTTGAGACCGTGACCATAGACCTGCATTATATGACTGACAGACAAGAACGGTTTGACCTAAAAATATCAAAATTGAAACTACTGCGGAAAAAAGACACCTACATCTTGGATGCCCTTGAGGTAAGCTAAAACATACCAAAAATGAATTTCAAAGTGAACTATCCCTTTAAGTCTCTTTTTCTAACTTTTTAGTACTAATGTAATCCAATCAAATATGGCATAAATAAATGGATGTATGAGAATTACATAGTTAAACAAATGTAATATATATTATAAGTCAACTATATTTACTTTTTCTTCCACAAACTTATTTAAAAAACAAACAAACAAAAAAACAAGTTTGTATGTAGGCACAATTTATATTTGTCTAACCAGTGTTGTTTTAGTATTATATATATACTATTTAAGTATTTATTATTTTGAATCAGATTTATTTTATTTTTATTTTCAGCTTTCATTTTAATTTCAGTTTTAGTATTTTTGTTATTTGCTTTTGTCATTTTTTATTTCTTTTAAGCTTTAATTTACTTTTTATTTCATCTTTAGTAATTTCAGCACTTCAACTTGAAATTATTTCTTTCAGTTCTTCCAACATTTCACATTTTATTTTATTTTCATCTAATATTTATATTTCAGCTTTATTTCAACAACACTGTTGTCTACAAAGTAATTTCATGCACTTAAGTAGATTTTAGAGAAAAAGTTTTTAAGGTCAAAAACAAATTCAAACTGTTCAATGCAAGTGTAAAATAAATAAATTAATAAATATTAATATAATAAATATTAATTAAATTAATAAGTTTATCAAATTATCTGAACAAATTGTCTTATTATAGTTAACTTAAAAAAAACTTTAACTAAAATAAACATCAACTGAAATCAAATTAAATATTAAAAAAACGTTAACTTATTGTATTTAAGCCATTAAAAATGAGACAAAAACCACAACAAAATTACTAAACCTTTAACCAAAGTTAAAATGCAAAATATAAAAAATAAAAGCTAGTTCAAAATATGAATAAATCAGTAATGTTATCTCAATGACACCAAATGTGTTTTATCGACAGATAATGGATGGTCACTGAAACTCACCCCCCACAGGCTCATCTTCAGCTCAAACTCTTTTTCTCCATCAAACATCAGACGCATTTTCAGCTGCAGAAAAAATCATTCATCAGACAACAAAAGTACAGACCATTAATAAATAACATCACCACACTGGACAATGGCAAAAACACACAGGGCGTCGTTACACTACATCCTTATGCATCGCTTTCTGCCACGACTTTTACGTGCTTTTCCCAAATCACGGAAGTGACCTCGATGTCCGGGTTAGCGGTAACATTAGCCATCAGGCAAGTGTTATTTAAATAAACTCCTGATGTACTTTCCAATGCCTCGTTTTATGAGTACAGAACCTATTTGTACTACTGTATAAGTTTGGTTCCATTCTGGGCATTATTAGTGGGGTGATTTACCAGATACAACCCTGGATCCATTAGCGCCTGCACTAAACCATCCGGCTGATATCTCTAAATAAGCTCTAACTTTAATAATGTTCAACCAAGGGAAAAAATGCTTCTGGGGGGTGTTTGGCTCGAGGTCATGGTTGACAAAGGACCCTAGGTTGATTTTACTCCGAACTTCCCTTTAATGAAAAACTGGAAAAGGTTAATAACAGTAAATGATAATCAGCACGCACTTTATCACACACACACACACACACACACACACACACACACACACACACACACACACACACACACACACACACACACATTTACATGCAAACAAATAATCTGTTAGTAATCAGATTGACGGCTCGGACTGAAAAGCCTTCATGTAAACACCTTAATTGAATGAACTCAAACCAAATGAAATTTCGATCGGATTGGGTGGTTTATTCCTTTTCTAATCCGATCGAGAGGACATGTAAACACTTGATCAGATTGAAAACCGAATCTGGAAAGTACTGTGTGTGTGCAATGACGTAATGCCGCATGATGCGTACGAGCTGTTGTAGTTGTTGAATGAAGTGTCA
Organism: Leuciscus leuciscus; assembly: GCF_965113295.1. Classification (NCBI taxonomy): domain Eukaryota; kingdom Metazoa; phylum Chordata; class Actinopteri; order Cypriniformes; family Leuciscidae; genus Leuciscus; species Leuciscus leuciscus. The sequence continues at coordinate 9,139,681 of NC_138733.1, read as the reverse complement.
TGAATGACCAACACAATCTCTCGGCCTTCAGTCCTTCTTTCAGACTCTCATCCACAGTTTCGGGTGCAGGTACGGGTGTTTTTACTGCGGGATAAATATAAGCAGCACGGCACAACGGGTCATGTGCTCATTGTCTCCTAATTAGGACCCGACCCGTAATATAGAAATATTAAGTCTGCTGTTTAAAACAATCAAAGTAGGAGAATAGTATGTGCAAACAGCGGGAAATATTCGTGCAGTGTGTGTATGTCAAAAACTCAATTCCCATTTGAAGCTTGTGATATAAACACACACATCAACCTGATCATTTTATTTATCGTTCATGTAAACACTACGTTTGGATTCATCAATCAGAATGAAATAATTCCAACTGAAACAAAAGTTGTGCATGTAAACATGGATGAAAATATTCATATAGACCTAGCCTATTCATAGATCATATTCACATCACAGAATTAAACTCTTATTAAAAATAGTTTACAGAGACTAAAGTGGAGCTGAATTATTATCTTATATTCTCCAGTTACACACATATGAGACCTGTCACTGAAATTAGGTCAATTTAAGCTTGAAATAAAAATATACTCACAGTAGTGTAATGTCTCCAGTTTATAATGTGGATCATTCTTCAGATCAGAGAGCAACTTCACTCCTGAATGTCCTATTTTATTTCCAGACAGAACCAGTTCTCTCAGGTGTTCAGGGTTTGATCTCAGAGCTGAAGTCAGAGCAACACAACCTTCATCTGTGACGCCACAATCACTCAACCTGTAGAGAACAATGACACACACTTCACCTTCTCAGATCAGATCAGATCACTGATCAGAGATCAGTCAAAAAAAGGAGGCAAAAAGGCTTGCGAAATTCTGCTCTGTTTCAGCCATTATAGGGAGCATGCAAATATGGAGACGGAGATCTTTTGTTTATCCTTAATGTGTTGAGTATTAAAAGAGCACCGTCCTTCGGATGAGACGTTAAACCGAGGTCCTGACTCTCTGTGGTCATTAAAAATCCCAGGATGTCCTTCGAAAAAGAGTAGGGGTGTAACCCCCGGCATCCTGGCCAAATTTGCCCCTTGGCCTCTGTCGATCATGGCCTCCTAATCATCCCCATATACTGACTGGCTTCATCACTGTCTCCTCTCCACCAGTAAGCTGGTGTGTGGTGAGCGTTCTGGCGCAATATGGCTGCCGTCGCATCATCCAAGTGGATGCTGCACATTGGTGGTGGTTGAGGAGATTCCCCCCTTCTATGTAAAGCGCTTTGAGGTCTCAAAAAAGCGCTATATAAATGTAACAAATTATTATTATTATAAATGTAAGGACCTGTACAAGTATGCGAGCCATGAATTGTAGACCTGTCACTGTGTCAAAGACTCTTCCCAGAGTATTTGGATCTTGTTTTCTTTGTAATGTCTTTCAGGTCCAAATAAAAGCATTCAAATGTGTGCGTGCGTGAATGTGTGTGTGTGTGTGTGATTTCACAAAATTATAAACAATCCTTTATAAAGTGTCAATGCAGAAAGATGAACATAATTAACAGTAAGAATGAATCCAGCATGTTCTTCATTTCTCAGTTCTGACTGTGTTGAGCTCGAGTCTGTTTAAAGTCAAGAGACTGAAATGTTGATTGTGTGTGAAAGTGTGTATTTCAGTGTGACTCTCAGTCCTGCAGTTTCATGTTATTGAGGATCAGCTCATGTGTTCAATCATTTACAGCTCAATAATCTGAACTCACAGCAGCAGAAAGAGGCTGAACACTTCAAATATACTTTACATTGTGATTCATGTGTGAGAGTCAAATATGATCTTACCCCAGTCTCTCCAGTTTACAGTGAGGATTCTGTAGTACATCAGACAGCAGATTCACTGATTTTCCTATTTTATTCACAGACAGATCCAGTTCTCTCAGGTGTTCAGGGTTTGATCTCAGAGCTGAAGTCAGAGCAGCAAAACCTTTATCTGTGACGCCACAATAACTCAACCTGTCAAGAGATGAAAATCAAATAACATAATTTAAACACCATCAAATAGCTTTCCAACAAATGTAAAAATCTTATCCAAGGTTCATGGTCAAATGTTTCCATTTACAACGTGTTTTCTGCCACGGTAAGAAATGTAGCCAATCACAGACATGTTTGCTGATCTCTTCTTTTTTTTTTTGTGAATCCTCTCATTTACAAAAAGACCGATTTTCTTCATGCAGTGTAGACAACTTTATTGTTTATAATGGAACTTTGTGAGATTGTGGACTGTAATGACAAAAGTAATGGTTTGTAAATAATCTTAAATGTCTCATTGTACATTGCTATTCTTGTTATGTAAGAGTCATTGCTACACATTAAATCTGCACTTTACTAGAGAACCATCACTAATTTCACAAACTCAGTGATTTGATTCTTAATTGTCAATTTCACAGTAAAATTAAAATTTGAAGTTTTAGTAAACTTTAATCTAAACATCAAGTAAATGTTTAATTGTCCTTCTAATAGTAAAATTTAAATGTATGACTAAATGTAAACCATACATCAAATGTTTTTTAGGAGATTTGAGCTACTTGATAAATGAGCTGTTTCTCCAGTTGTTTGCTTGGTCTTCATTTCTTTATCATTTCTTTGAAATATTTGAAATATTTAAATTCCTTCATTATGTGCAAGAACATTCAACTAGTAAACCTGAATTATTTACTCACACACACATTTTCAGACTTTGTTTGAATGCATGAAGGAATTTTACATTGTCACGGTTTAGGAAACACATCAAATACTGACCACTGAACTCTAGACAACATCTGCAGCACTGAAGATTTATGAACTGTTATTTTCCTGATGTTTAACAGTGAACTGATTGTTCTGATTGATACTTACTGAACTGATCTGGATTCTTTAATCACAGGAAGAAGCTTCTGAAGAACCTTTAGTTTTTCAGTTTTATTGACTTGTCCAACAAAATCATTAATATCAAACTTGTCCAGTTTCTCCTCTGATGTCAACAACACAAAGACTACAGCTGACCACTGAGATGAAGAGAGTTTGACTTCCTTTATTCTTCCAGATTTCAGATACTGTTGTATTTCCTCCACTAGTGAACGATCACCCAGTTCATTCAGACAGTGGAACAGATTGATGGATTTCTCTGGAGAGTCAATGGTCCTGATCTTCTTCTTGATGTACCCAACTGTTTCCTCATTGCTGTCAGATCTACTTCTCTGTTTCATTAGTCTTTGTAGGAGAATCTGATGAGACTCCACTGACAGACCCAGAAGAAACCGCAGGAAAAGATCCAGATGTCCATTTTTACTCTGTAGAGCCTCATCCACAGCTCTCTGATGCAGCGCAGATAATGAAACATGTTCTTCTGGTGAATTGAGCTGAAACCAGCCCTTCACTTTAGACAGCAAACTCTGTTTGGTAATTGAGTCAAACACATTTATGTTGTTGTTTATATAGTATAGATGCACATATAGAGCCGCTAGATGTTCCTGAACACTCAGATGAACAAAGCAGAAGACTTTCCCCTGATACCAGCCAAACTCCTCTCTGAAGATCTGAGTGCACAATCCTGAGTAAACTGATGCTTCTGTCACATCAATGCCACACTATCTCAGGTCTTCCTCATAGAAGATCACATTGCCTTTCACAAGCTGCTGAAAAGCCAGTTTCCCCAGTTTGAAAATCATCTTTTTGTCTGTGTCCTTCTTTTCGTTGTACTTTGTGTCTTTGATGCTAATCTGTGCCATCAGGAAGTGTGTGTACATCTGAGTGAGAGTCTTGGGAATCTCTCCAGTCTCTGCTTCGCTCAACATCTTCTCCAGAACAGTGGCTGAGATCCAGCAGAACACTGGGATGTGGCACATGATGTAGAGGCTCCTTGATGACTTCAGGTGTGAGATGATTGTATTGGCCAGACTCTGATCACTGATTCTCTTCCTGAAGTATTCCTCCTTCTGTGGATCATTGAAGCCTCGTACCTCTGTCACTCGATGGACACACTCAGAGGGGACGAGATCGGCTGCTGCTGGTCTGGAGGTGATCCAGATGAGAGCAGAGGGAAGCAGATTCCCCACAATGAGGTTCGTCAGCAGCACGTCCACTGAGGCTGATTCACTTACATCACACAACCTCACATCGCTCTGAAAATCCAGAGACAGACGACACTCGTCCAGACCATCAAAGATGAACATCACTTTATATTTGTCTTTGGATATTTCCATTTTTTTAGTTTCAGGGAAAAAGACATGAAGAAGATCTGAAAGACTGAGTGTTTTGTCCTTCATCAGATTGATCTCTCTGAAAGGAAGTGGAAATATGAGCTGGACGTCCTGGTTCTCTTTCTCTTCAGCCCAGTCCAGGATGAACTTCTGCACAGAGACTGTTTTTCCAATGCCAGCGACTCCCTTTGTCAACACAGTTCTGATGGGTTTGTCTTGTCCAGGTAAAGGTCTAAAGATGTCACTGCATTTGATCTGTGTGTCCTCTGTTGCTGCTCTCCTGGATTGTGTCTCAATCTGTCTCGCCTCATGTTCATTACTGATCTCTCCACTCTCACTCTCTGTGATGTAGAGCTCTGTGTAAATCTCATTCAGGAGTGTTGGGTTTCCCTGCTGTGCTGTTCCCTCATACAGACACTCAAACTTCTTCATCAGATTTGATCTAAACCTGTTGAGGACTTCATGGCTGTAAAATTAAAATACCACAGTATTAACAAACACAATGTCTTTTTTTAACCATACATTTTGTTGAAATGTAATACCTGATATCATGTTGTGTATCTCCACTCTTAAAATGTATTGGCCGAATCATAGACGCATCACTCCTCATAGACACACAGCTGGGCTCTGGTTCTGATCTCTTCTGATGAACTGAACTATAACATAAATATATTAAAGTTAATACATTGAATTACTGTATTCAAAAATCACATATTCATTTATCCTTAAAGAATTTATTTTCACAATGTTGATTAAAAAAAAACTGTAAAATGAACTAATTGCTCTCATATACATCTCTCATGTTTGAGTAACACAACATACACTAAAATATTAGCTACACATAAAAATAACTGTAAGCAATTTCCAAAAAGATTGATTACTGATAATGTTCTGATAATAAAAAATGCCATATTATAATCATATTTTTATAGAAATGTATTACTACCTGAGATCATGTTGTGTATCTTCACTCTTAAAATGTACTGGATGAGCCATAGACGCGTCACTGGGCTCTGGTTCTCTCTTCTGATGAACTGAACTATAACATAAAAAAAAAAAATTATTGGCGATAATATTTTAATATAAGTTCTTAAAAGGTATTTTAATAAATAAATAAAAACTGGCTGGTTTAATTGTTTTCAATAAAATTAAAGTTTTTAACTTAATAAAAACATCTTTACTATAATTTAAAGATAATTGAATCTAGAGTTTATTCAAAATACCTGCAACCTGGATAAAAATCTTCATCTCTGGATGTTTGAGTTTCATCCATGATGAAGCTGAACAGTTGAAACAGAATCTGATCTTCACCACTGACTCTGAATGGAAATGACAAACAATAATTCAGCTGAACGGAACCTGAGATTCAGAGAAACAGGATCATGAGACGCGGCGTTCACTCAAATATACAATGTTAATCGTGTATTAACACAAATGCTAAATAAACCACAGACAACACGAAACAATGAAACCATGTTTTGCTCTAAAATGAAAAATATCAAACACATATAAAATAACCATTATGTCCTTTAGGGGAAATAGGCTAATATTGGCCTAAATAAATGCGGAAGTCACCTGTAAAACGTCTCGAGAGGTGTGGCAGCGAGGTCAACTTGTGGCTTTTGAAGATTATTCTTGAAGAGAAATAAACAAGTGGGGAGAAGGAGAGGCGGGTGTTGCTGTTGTGCAGTCATGGAGGAAGATTCTGAGGAATCGATAATGGAGGACAGGGAAGGATTTACGGAGATATATTCGGGGAAAAGTAATAAAAAAAAGAATGCTAAACGTAAGAAATCTAAGGATCAGGAGGATAGCGAAGATATGATAGAAGCAATGCAGGATTAAACAAAAAAAAAGACAAAAGAAAACCAAGAAATAATAAGAGAACAAAATGGACACAAAATTATGCTGACATTTGAAAAGAGTACAGGAATTTATTTACATCCAATAGGACTATCCAAGGCGATCGATAAAATCATTGGGGCAGTTGTTTTGGCTAAGTGTTTGGGGCAAGGGAGAGTTCTGATCATAGTGAAAGATATTGGGCAGAAAAACAAACTTCTCAAGATAAAAGAAATGAACGGAGAAAAGGTCACAACCAAAGAGGTTGGAGTAGAAATTGGGGAAAAAGGTGTAATATATGGAATTCCAACATATATATCCACTGACGAAATGCATGGAAATATAAGAGGAGGTAAGATTAGTAATGTGAGAAGACTGTATAAGACGATAGAAGGACAACGACAGGAAAGCTTGAGTGTCTTGTTGACATTTGAAGGGAAAATGCCTGAAAAGGTTCAAATGGGATACATAAGTTACCCTGTAAGAGTGTATGTACCAATGCCATTGAGATGTTTTAAATGTCAACGAATAGGACATGTGGCTGCAGTGTGTCGGGGAAAGGTAAGATGTGCAAAATGCGGAGGTGAGCATGATTATGATAAATGCACAGAGGTGAATGGATTAAAATGCTGCAACTGTGGAGGAGCTCACAGTGCCGCATATGGAGGATGTGAGGTTCAAATTAAAGCAAGAGAAGTCCAAAAATACAAGACTGAGCATAAAGTCACTTATGCAGAAGCAGTGAAGGTTTGTAAAGGTAAGGAGGATAGGAGGGATGAGATGAGGGATAATCTCAACCAAGAAGCAAGGGACAAGAGAAAGGTTCAAACTAAAGAATCAGAACAACAGTGTGATATAAAAGAAAATACTTTAATAATGACTAAAGAGAACTTTCTAGCCTTTATTGTTAAGGTAATTAATGTCACTGCTATGTTGCCAAGCAGATCGGCAAAGATTAAAACAATTCTTGAAGCTGCATCAGAATTCCTAGGGATATCTGGGATTTCATTAAGCGCAATACATGAAATTCTAACTAGAGCAACAACAGTAGAAGGTTCACAGGGATCGGAATAGATCAATGGTGATAAATGTAATGCAATGGAATGCAAGGAGCCTTGTGGCAAATGGTCAAGAATTAAAAAAATATGTACTCGATTTGGAACATAAACCAAGTGTAATTTGTGTTCAAGAGTCTTGGCTCAAGCCAAATCTGCAATTTGTGTTACCAGGATATAAGTCTGTTCGAAAGGATAGGATTGGGAAACAAGGGGGAGGGGTGGTAACTTTTATAAAAGAAGGAACTATTTATAGGGAATTAAGTGAGATTAAAGATATGGAGTGTGTTGTAGTTGAAATATATTTTAGAGAAGAATCAATTGTAATATATAATTTTTATAACCCGTGTAAGAAGATTTCAATAAAGTTGTTTGAAAAAATTAGGAAAGAGACAAAGGAATTATGGTGTGGTGATTTTAATGCACATAATTGGCTATGGGGAAGTAAAAATCTAGATTATAACGGGGAAGTAATTGAACAGCTCATGGATGATAGATCATTAGTATGTTTAAACACAGGAGAAGGAACTAGGTATAATTTAACAGAGAATACGGTATCAAGTATAGATTTAACATTAATATCAAATGGTATGGCTGACTTATGTGAATGGAAAGTAAATAGCGAGAACACAGTTGGGAGTGATCATTTTCCAATTTTTTGTAAAATAAATGTAAATAATAATACAGAATGTTTACTTCAAAAGAAATGGTTGTATGAGAAGGCAGATTGGAATTCCTTTAGTAAGCATTGTGAAGATAATAAAGATTCAGTGGCTGGAGATTCAGTAGAAACTTTTTGTGATTCAATTACAAATCTAATAATGGAAGCTGCAACATTATTTATACCACAAAGAATAGCAGGTCAGAAAAACAGAAATATTCCATGGTGGAAGGAAGAATGCAGTAATGCAATTAAAGAAAGAAATAAAGCATTTAAACAACTCAGGGAAAATTTGAGTATGAGAAATTTGGTAGAGTATAAGAAAGCAAGAGCTAAAACAAGAAGAATAATTAAGAATGCGAAGAGAGAAGGATGGAGAGAATTTTGTTCTACCATAGGAAAAGATACTCCTATGGATAAAATATGGAATATGTTAAGGAATATGAGTGGGAAAGGAAAGAAGTCGGCTCTAATACCAGTTTTAATTGAAGAAGATAAAGTTGCAGTAATAGATATAGATAAAGCAAACATGTTAGGCAAGGTTTTAGAAAGAGCGCATAGAATAGAATTGGGAGAAGAATATGAGATAAGGAAAAAGGACATTTTAGACAAAAATCCAGATATAATGAAGAAAAGAAATAGCAATAGTAGCTGTATGGATATAGAGTTTACACTTACAGAACTGAAAGTTGCATTACAAAAATGTGCCAATACCGCTCCTGGGGTGGATAGGGTAAGTTATAAAATGATAAAGCATTTGTCAGATAGTATATTGTTAAAGATACTTGAGTTATATAATAAAATATGGATGGAAGGAATTATGCCAAAAATATGGAAGAAAGCTGTAGTAATCCCTATTGTAAAGCCAGGAAAAAATTCAACAAACCCAGGAAGTTATCGACCAATTGCTCTGACTTCAAATTTATGTAAATTAATGGAAAAGATTATAGTTCAGAGGTTAACATATGAGCTAGAGAAAAAGGGTAAATTTAGTAAGTATCAATGTGGATTTAGAGGTAAAAGATCAACTATGGATGCGTTAATCAAGGTTAGTAATGAAGTAGAGAAGACAATAGCTATGAAAGAAATCATGGCAGTAGTGTATTTTGATATAGAAAAAGCGTATGACACGGTATGGAGAGAAGGGCTATTAATCAAAGCATCAAGGATAGGAATAGATGGAAATATGTATAATTGGTTATCTCAATTTTTGTTTGAAAGAACATTTGTAGTTCAAGTGGGAATGTGTCAGTCATCAATTTATAAGGCAGAAAATGGTATTCCTCAAGGGAGTGTTATAAGTCCAATTCTTTTTAATATTATGATAAATGATATCTTTGACAATGTAGGATTTGGTGTGGGATGTGCATTATATGCTGATGACGGGGCTATTTGGAAGAGAGGGCGAAATACAAAGCAAGTGATTTCAGGTATGCAAACAGCTATTAATAAGGTGGAAGAATGGAGTATAGAATGGAGTTTTAAAATGTCAACTAGTAAATCAAGTTATATGATATTCAGTAGGAAAAAGGAAGATTTTAAGGATATTAAATTATTAATATATGGAAAGCCTTTAGAACAAGTTAAAAGTTTTAAATATTTAGGAATGTGGTTAGATGGGAGATATACCTGGAATAAACATATTGAGGAAATAGATAAAAAATGCAGGAGGGTTTTAAATGTGATGAGGGCAATAGCTGGGAAAGAATGGGGAGCAGAAAGAGACTCAATGATAACAATTTATCAAGCCTTGATAAGATCGACAGTTGATTATGGATGCATGATTTATGGGTCAGCGTCAGAATCATTGTTAATAAAGTTAGATAGAATTCAATATAGAGCTATCAGAATATGCTTAGGAGCAGTTAAAACAACACCAGTCAATGCATTATTAGTAGAAGCGAATGAAATGCCATTGAAATTACGGAGAGTTCAATTGTCTTTGGTATTTTGGACATCTTTAAAGAGTTACACTGGAGAAAGTATAGCTAAAGATGTTTTAAATAATTGTTGGGAATATTTAAGTAACGAGAGAGGATATGGATGGAAGATAAATCAGTTAGCAGAGAAATATCAGATTGCTAATATGGAATGTAGTGTGTCACCTGTATGGGGAGAGGTTCCAAAATGGATTATTTCTGAGGTTAAAATTGATTTAGGAATATTAGATAAAAAACGGGAATGGAAGGAAATGGGTATGATTAAGTACCAAGTTAATAAATACATACAGGAAAGATTCTATGCAAGTATGCACATCTATACTGATGGATCTAAAGAACCAAGATCAGGGATTACAGGAATAGGAGTGTATATTCCAGAGTTTAAAATATCAATAATTAAACGATTAACATCTAAATTGTCAATTTATACTGTTGAAATGGTCGCTATTATAATAGGATTAACATGGGTAGAGGAGGTAAAACCGGACAGAGTAGTCATATGCTCTGACTCTGCTTCTGTTTTAACATCACTGTTTACTTATTATACTGCTAGAGAAGATTTGATGTGTGAAATATTTTCTTTATTATGGAGAATACAAAGGATAGGAATAGAAGTTGCATTCTGCTGGGTGCCAGCGCATGCAGGAATAGCTGGGAATGAATCTGCTGATGAATTAGCAAAAAATGCTTTAAAAAGGGAAGAAATAGATTTTAATGTTCCATTAAGTAAAGGCGAAATCAAATCTATTTTTAAGGAAAATATTATTAAAGAGTGGCAGGAAAACTGGAATACAGATAATAAGGGGCGGCATTTATATAATATTAAAAAAATTGTAGGTAAGAAATGTATAAATGGTAGAAATAGGAAAGAAGAGGTTATAATGACTAGGATGAGACTTGGACACTCAAGACTGAATGCATCGCTCTTTATAATTGGAGTTCATGAGACTGGTTTATGTGAGAATTGTGGGGAGAAAGAAACAGTAGAGCATGTGATATACGATTGTAAAAGGTTTGATGAGGAAAGGAAGGAGTTGATATCATATTTAAACGAAAGAGGGAAGGTTAATAAGGATTTGGCATATTTGTTAGGTTATGATTTTAATAGAGATAGAGTAGGATACAGAATGTTAATAGAATACATATATACTACAGGTTTAAGTGAAAGGATTTAATATAAGGATGCTTTGGTCTATTCCAGATTTCATAGGCCGGTCTGGAGGAGCTGAACACGCAGCGCCAGATCGGATATGGGAAATGGAATGAGATGGAGCATCAAATAATTATATATAAGGATTGATTTGTGAGGAAGAGGCAAGTGAGAGTGAAAAAGAAAAAAGGAAAATCTGATTATAAGAAATCATGACTGCATAACAGCAAAGGTAGGTGGCGGTATGCACTGAGAATGCAATGCGCCAAAAAACGAAAGAAGAAGAAGAAAACGTCTCGAGACCTGAACACTCACCTTGATCAACGTTTGATCATATCCACTGCCATTTCAAGCAGTTACATGCACGTTAATTCGTGTCTTAGCTTTTGTGAAGGTTTCCATTAAACACTTGATACTCAGTATAGAATCGATTCTGGCTGTTAAATGTCGAAACATCAACTCTGATCATATCATTTTTTTCCGCGCAAATCAATAGTGTTGTCCGGTTCGTGAACTAATCGTTCTTTTGAACCAGTTCTTTCTAGTGAACCGGTCGAACCAGTCGAACCAGTAGGCTACATCAAATCGGACTGAATCGTTCGTAACAGTACGCGTCTTGAGTCAGCGCTGATCCACAAGTTACTGAAGTTACTCACTTTCGGACATGCCTTACTGTCCCTCCGACTCGAAATAAAACAATATCCCAGAGTATATTTTACTCCAGTAACTCCAACAGTTCACTGAACTGAGACATGTTGTGCTGAGAGAAGTGATGAGCATGAGCAGCTGATACTGCGCATGCGTGTACTACCGAACTACAGGTACAGCGGTTCTCTTACGAGAGGTACTCTCGTACTGCGTAAATCTTACGCTAGGGGAAAATCTCTTTTCCGCGAGATACTGAAGCCAAAAAATTATCCTTAATTTTGAAATAATGTAAAACGCGTTGCGGCAGCATGCAGACATAGGCGAGACAGCTTGCGCGCCTATTGGCTGCCCTGCGGCAACTGCAGCAGCCTATCGATAAGGCCCTATCGTGACGTCAGTACCAATGGGGGCGCTTCGCGCCCAATACGTCACGTCCCGCCGAAACGGGCGTGGCCTGGGGCTATAAATATAGCATCGAAAGGCTAGCTTACCGATTTTTCATCTCTTCAGCGGAGCTCACGCATCGCTGGATCCAGAGAGAAGAAGCCGCGCCGTGGAAAAAGCCTTTCAGCGGGACGAGTACGGTACCTGGAGTCGCTGGCCGCGCCGCCTTCAACCGCCGTTCCTGCTACGCTATCCGGCGTCATATCCTTTTCATTGCTAGTGTGTGTTCGCCGCCGCGACTCACACTCCTTCACTAAAAGAGCAGAGCGTCTTTTTTAAGATGTCTCGTCCATCCTGTGGCTCGTGCCGAGCCCCACTCAGCGACGGGGACCGCCATGTCATCTGCGTTTCCTGCCTGGGTGAAGGACATGCAGCTCTAGCGCTCGCCGACGGCGGATGCCCTCACTGCGAGCTTATGCCGATGGCGACTCTGAGGACTCGCATGGCAACCTTCCACGAGCCTGCATTTCCCGCTGTGACGCCGCGCCGTAAGAAGCGCCGTGCTCAGCGGATCCCTGAGCCTCCTCCCACCGCGAAAAGCTCGCCGGTTCGCCCGCCAGCTTCGCCGTCTGCTTCACTTGAGTCTCTCACTCCCGGACAGTGGCCGCCGTTGGCCGCCGCTTCCGCCGGAGATGACGAAGAAGAAGCGGCAGTTTTCGAGGAGGACAACTGCTCTATCCTGGCTTCAGGCAGCGAAGATTGGGCGAGCTCTGTGGACCTCCCCCCTTCTTCTGCCCGCGAGTCGTCAGGAAAACGGGCCAGTATTGAAGCTGAGCTGATGCGTCTGCTCACACAGGCCACAGAGAGCCTCGGCCTCGAGTGGTCCGCGCCCGCCGAGCCTACACGCAACCGTCTGGACGGTTGTTTCCTGCAAGGGGACCGCGTTTCTACGCCCTCAAGACCCGCCCCGTTTCTTCCTGAGCTTCACGAAGAACTGGCAAAGTCTTGGAGCGCCCCTTTCTCAGCCAGGCTGCGCTCCTCTGCTTCAGCGGCATTCTCCGTGGTGGACGGTGCCAAAGACAGAGGATACCTCGCTCTTCCTCTGGTGGAGGAGGCAGTAGCAGCCCATCTTTGCCCGCCCTCTGCTGGACGGCGGACTAAGACGGCGCTACCATCAAAAGTCGCGCTTACACCGCCGCTGGGCAGGCTGCATCAGCGCTACACACTATGGCCACTCTCCAAATCTTCCAAGCTAACCTTCTCCGAAAGCTGGACGAGGAAGGCACAGAAGCAGTCAACGTGGCGGATTTAAGGAGCGCCACGGACCTCGCTCTCCGCGCTACAAAATCCGCTGCACAGGCCATAGGGCGGAACATGGCCTCTCTCACCGTTGCTGAGAGACACCTCTGGCTGACGCTTTCAGAAATGCCGGACTCGGAGCGCTCTGTGTTCCTCGACGCCCCCGTTTCTGCTACTGGCCTCTTCGGATCGTCCGTCAAAGATTTCGCGGACCGATTCGCCGAGGTACAAAAGACGTCGCAGGCCATGAAGCACTTTCTGCCAAAGCGCTCTAGCTCCGCATCAGGCCGCTCAAAACAGCCGTCTGCCCGCAGATCGCAGCCGCCGCCCCCCGCCGCCGCCTCACAGCGTCGACAGGCCCGGGACCAGAGACCACGCTCTCGCTCTGCCGGCCGCCACCCCCCACCGCGTGGGACTCGGCCGAAGATTGAGATAAAGCCCGAGGCCTCAAAGTCTTCCTAGCCAGCTTAGGAAAACGACGGTGTTCAAGCCCCGCTGCGGCCGGGCTTCCACCAAAATTTCTCGCTCGTCCAGTTCCATTACATGCGACTGTTCCAGTGTACTCTACAGTAAACAAGTCGGTTACATTACCCGCTTGCCTGTACACAAACGCCGTTTTCACGGCGACCCAGATAAATCCTGTAAAGAGTGTATTTTCTGGTATTCCGGCCACGGCCGACGGTGTTATGAGTGTAGTAAAAATGCCCACTGCCCAGTGCCCATTCCTACACACAGACACAGCCCGCCCCACAGGGCTCGCGCACATAAAATCGACTCATGTCGATTGTGCACAGAATGTAGTGAGCGTGCCCACATCCCAGTGCCCACAAACACTACACACTGCATGTCTCTCGGTTTCTGTAAAAACGAAACCAACACACATACAGCCGACTCAGGCCGATGGTGTGTTCAGTGCAAATGTGCCCGCTGTCCTGCGCCCACATTCACTCACAGACATGCCGAATCCCTCGGTTTCCCCCACGCTCGCCGTCTCTCAGCTACCTGCCGTAAGAGAGCCGAGCGCGGGCGAACCGCCCGCTGTGATCAACACACTCCCCGCCTCGAGCGCTGCAAATGCGGTGTCTATAATACAGCATACCGAAGCTCCCCGGCCGCCACTATGTCACGGCCAGAGCTCCGATCTCATTCAACCCTTAGCTATGCATGCAAATGCGTGGGCAAAGCTTCCCGGTGTATCAGAATGGGTGCTGAACATTATAGAAAGAGGCTATTCGCTACAGTTCGCTCGACGTCCCCGCCGTTGTGCGGCGCGAATCGAAACCACGGTAGAAAAGGAAGTAGCAAATGTACTTCGTACCGAAATTGCGAAACTGTTGAGCAAAGGGGCAATAGAGCCTTTATCTCAAGCTCAGAGCGAAGGGGGGCTATACAGCAGATATTTTCTGGTTCCGAAAAAAGACGGGGGTCTCAGACCCATTCTAGATCTAAGACAACTGAACGAAGCGCTTTCAAAACGCCGGTTCAGAATGCTCACAACCAAGAAAATCCTCGCGCAAATTCGCCACGGGGACTGGTTTGTGTCAATAGATCTGAAAGACGCGTATTTCCAAATACAAATAGCGTCACGTCACAGGCGATTTTTGAGATTCGCCTTCGAGGGCCAGGCTTATCAATACACAGTCCTACCGTTTGGCCTGTCCCTAGCACCCCGTACATTCACGATGTGCATGGACGCAGCCCTCGCTCCCCTGAAACTTCGGGGAATGCGAGTTTTGAACTACTTGGACGATTGGCTGGTTCTAGCTCAGTCACATACAGAGCTCATAGAACACAGAACCATTTTACTCGAACATCTCGAGAATCTGGGTCTCAAAGTCAACTGGGCAAAAAGTTCACTGTCTCCCAGTCAGAGAATATCTTTTCTGGGCACAGAACTGGACTCGCTGTCAATGACAGCTCAAATATCGCTACAGCGCAGATTGACTATTCAGCGCATGACATAAACCTTCCGCCGCGGCACTATAGTCCCGCTAAAGAAGTTTCAAAGGATGCTCGGTCTCATGGCAGCAGCATCTACAGTTCTCCAGCTGGGTCTGCTTCGCATGCGCCCACTGCAGTTCTGGCTACAAGCGCGAGTACCGCGTCGAGCGTGGACTTCAGGTCTCTTTCGCCTCAAGGTCGATCAAAAATGCGTCTCAGCACTGATACCCTGGAGAGCGACCGACTGGTACCAGTCAGGTGTAAGCCTGGGGACTTCCTCGAGTGTGAAGGTGGTGTCCACGGACGCCTCCACCTCGGGATGGGGAGCACTGCTCGAGGGCAGACCGTTTTTCGGCCAGTGGTCAGAACGGGAAAAGCTTCTGCACATAAACTGCCTGGAAATGATGGCAGTCGACAACGCGCTGAGGCGCTTTCGTCCCCAAATAGCAGGACACCACGTCTTGGTCCGCTCGGACAACATGTCAGTGGTAGCCTACATAAATCGCCAGGGAGGCATCACATCCCGAAACCTGTACAGGTTAGCGAAACGCCTCCTGGTATGGGCTCAGCACAATTTGCGCTCGCTCAGAGCAGCGCATGTGTCTGGCCACCTGAATGTGGGACCAGACAGACTGTGCAGGAACAATGTTCCAGCAGGAGAATGGTCACTGCATCCGCAGACAGTCCAACTGCTGTGGCAGACATTCGGCAGGGCAAAGATAGACCTGTTTGCGTCTCAAGAAAACGCTCACTGCCCGGAATTTTTCTCCAAGAGCAAGGATGCGCTGGCCCACGTCTGGCCCCGCTGCCCGCTCTATGCTTTTCCCCCCATCGCGCTCCTACCTCAGGTATTAGAGCGGATCAGGGAAAGCAGATGCTCAGTGCTACTAGTGGCTCCGTTCTGGAAGAACCAGGCTTGGTTCCCAGTTCTTATGCAGCTGACGAGCGCTGCCCCATGGCCAATACCAGTGAGGAGGGACCTCCTCTCTCAAGCCAGGGGCTCGATCTGGCATCCTCGCCCGGAGCTTTGGTCCCTACATGCGTGGGCCATCAACGGGTACCCTCTGACCTCCCAGAGGGAGTGTTAAACACGATCATGCAGGCTAGAGCTCCCTCTACGAGACGGCTCTATTCCTCAAAATGGTCAGTGTTCTCCAGCTGGTGCACAGCACGCGGCTTTTCACCCCTGGACTGTGGAGTGACGGAGGTTCTCTCCTTCCTACAAGAGCTACTGGATGAAGGCAGAGCCCCATCCACGCTCAAAGTCTATGTGGCGGCTATAGCAGCGTTTTCTAAACCAACGCTTGGTCAGTCACTAGGAAGGAACGATCTGGTCATTCGGTTCCTTAGAGGAGCTAAGAGGTTAAATCCTCCCAGACCTCCCTCAGTTCCCATATGGGACCTTTCTACGGTCTTGGAGGCCATGAAGGGTGCCCCATTTGAGCCAATCCAATCAATAGATATCAAACACTTGTCTTTCAAAACGGTGTTTCTTCTGGCTCTCGCTTCAGTGAAGCGCATAGGGGACTTACAAGCGCTCTCAGTGAGCGCGACGTGTATGGAGTTTGGGCCAAATGACTCGAAAGTCATACTCAAACCGAGGCACGGGTACGTCCCTAAATCCCTCAACACACCGTTCAGGGCCCCGGTGATTTCCCTGTCTGCCCTGCCGGTCTCTAACGAGGAGAAGGACACCAGCTTCCTTTGCCCGGTCAGGGCGTTAAGGGCTTATGTGTCCCGCACGTCTGTTTTCAGACAGACGGAGCAGCTCTTTGTTTCACTCTACGGACGTTCTAAGGGACTCGCCGTGTCGAAACAGAGTCTATCCAGATGGATAGTCGATGCTATAGCGCTGGCTTACACCTCTAAGGGCTTGCAGTGCCCATTAGGTGTCAGAGAGCACTCCACGAGAGGCGTGGCCTCGTCGTGGGCTTGGTCTAGTGGGATTGCCTTGCAAGATATCTGTATGGCGGCAGGCTGGGCCTCCCCGTCTACATTTATAAGGTTTTATAACCTAGAGGTTCCCGCTCTGCAAGCTAAGCTGCTTTCAGTCTAAAAATCGGTACTGTCTGCCCCGAGTGCGTCCGGCCCAGAATACCGAAATGGCTTGAGCAACGCTCGATCGCGCAGCTCTATGGGCAGTGTGTAAGACCCACTATATTCATCAGTCCAGGCCGGGGTCGCCCTGACTGAATAAAATACCATCACTATAACTGTTTCTTATAGGATGCTACATTATAGGAATGATGCTATTCTAGCCACTCTTCCTGGGCTCTCTGTGAGTCACTTATGATCATGTACTACATGAGCCCGGGCACTTGCCCTTGGGACTTTGGTGCTGGATCTTAGCATGCACGGCGTTTTACACTGTTTCCCCTAGCGTAAGATTTATGCAGTACGAGAGTACCTCTCGTAAGAGAACGTACTCGGTTACTAACGTAACCTCCGTTCTCTCTAGAGAGGAAACGAGTACTGCGTATCTTGCCGTGCCTGCGCACGCTCCGGTTCGCTCCGGCGATGAAAAACCGGTAAGCTAGCCTTTCGATGCTATATTTATAGCCCCAGGCCACGCCCGTTTCGGCGGGACGTGACGTATTGGGCGCGAAGCGCCCCCATTGGTACTGACGTCACGATAGGGCCTTATCGATAGGCTGCTGCAGTTGCCGCAGGGCAGCCAATAGGCGCGCAAGCTGTCTCGCCTATGTCTGCATGCTGCCGCAACGCGTTTTACATTATTTCAAAATTAAGGATAATTTTTTGGCATCAGTATCTCGCGGAAAAGAGATTTTCCCCTAGCGTAAGATTTACGCAGTACTCGTTTCCTCTCTAGAGAGAACGGAGGTTACGTTAGTAACCGAGTACGTTCTCAATCACCAGTACAGAACCGAGAACTGTTTCTTTCGGACATGTTCGACACACTCAGAACCGATGATGAGCTGATGAGCTGAGTATGCGTGTCATTTTTTTCAGAGGGACGAAATGCATGTTTCTTAAGTATTTTGTTGAACATCAGTAGGTGTAACAAAATAAAACATGTTGGGAACATGTTTAGGCCTATCACATAATCACTGTCGTATCACTGTATTATTTTAAAGATTGGGAAAGACAATGAATGGATTATAAAACTGTCAAACTAAACATTTATTATTATACTAAAGCATTATTATTATTAGGCTATTATTATTATTATTTATTTCAGACCCATGGGTCCATATCAAAAGGGAAAAAGAAAAATACATACAAACATACATTTTGACAAACAACAAACATAATTTAAAAGACATACAATCTTTCATTCCAGTGCTTCCAGAAACAGCTTGTATCACTTAACATAATACTATTTAAGACCATTATGATACTATTTTTGAATCACTCAACCGACATATGAAATTATACATACACTTCCTTAAGACAGCATGCAAAGTGGGTACATTATTAGATACAAACATTTGGCTTGCACTTGTCCACCTTGGGAGCTTAAGCAAAATTCTTAGCGCATCATTAAATGCCACCTGAAGCTTTTTCATTTTAGCTTTAGTATATTGTGGACTGTATAAGTATGTAGGCCTATGCCCTGAATAGAGCTATTTTAACATCATCTGTACACATAAAATTTACGAGCCAGCATATTAGCTTGCCCATTCAACTTACAGCACTGGCGCTGCACATCATCGTCATCATTTAAATCATTTCTAATCATGTGACCCAAGTATTTTACTTTATTTACCACATTTAAAACTTGGTAATCTAAGTTATATAGAAAGAAGGAAAATTTAGCTTAAGGTCCTCTTTGGTTTTAACAATCATGACCACACTCTTTTTAATATTAAATTTAATATCATGCTGCACACCATAACTTGAACATAGCCTACTCGAAGCAGCTGTTGTAATCCTGCACTATAAGGAGACATAATAACTAAATCTTCAGAATACATCAAATGGTTAATGAGACTATCACCTATTACACATCCAGTCTTACAATTATTTAACTCTATAGAAAGACCATCCATGTACAGGTTAAAAAGAAGAGGTGACAAATCTCCCCCCTTGCCGAACCCCATTTGTCATATAAAACGGTTCCGATACATTCTTACCCCATTGAACTTTTAAGGTTTGATGTATATACCAAAAATGTACAATTCTTATCAGATATGGGGAAACCCCTCTTTCTTGCAATTTTATAAATAACTTAGTATGATTAATTCGATCAAACGCCTCAGATGCATCTAAAAAACACACGAAAACTGTGGAATTATATACATTATACTTACTAGCTACTTCTTTTAATGAATATATGCATAGATCAGTGCCATGCTTACTTTTGAAGCCGAATTGATTATCCGTAGTTATTAAATATTCTTTGAGCCTATCAATGAGGATTCGCTCAAATACTTTTGAGATAGTTTTCTGTCCCAGTTATTTTACCCGTTTTATCTTTAATTACTGGCATTAGTAAAACTGTTATCATGGAATCAGTTAGCACACCATGGAATAAAAATCCTGTAAAACTCAAAGCAAGTAACACTGTGATCCTTGAACTAGCGTGCTTCAAATGTTCAGCTGTTATTCGATCTGGACCACATGCTTTATTCTCAGCCAGTTTCTCAATTGCGTACTTGACCTCATCAGGTGTAATACTCATACCTTCATCATTCACCAACTTTAAATTCCTTCCTCTCAACACAATTAAAAATATCTCCATAATATTTTCTCCACAAGTTAACAATATTCTCAGCCCCAACAACCCCATCAATACTAGTTGGCTGTGGTATTTTACTATTATTGATAGTCTTAACTTCATTCCAAAATTCATAGACATTATTTTGCTGAAAGTTCTTGGCCATTGAGTTTGCTCTCATGGACAGCTCATTTCTTTTTATATAACGTACAGCATATTTAAATTTAGCATTTGCCAATTTCTTTTCCTCAAATTCTGGGCCATACCTAGCTTTACCCATTAAAACCCAGACTTTAAAAGTTGAGTAAAGTTGGCAGTAAATTCACAGATTCGAACTTCCCGGGTCAATAACTCGTGAGCTAAACATTGTTTCTGCACAAATAACACCTCTTTTTAATCGTAGTAATGTAGACAATCAGCTACAACCTAATTTTCCTCCAAACGAGCTTTCCCTCGCAGTGGACAAAATACATTGATCTCTATGCGCAAGCGGCAGAGAGACAGATCCGAAGGGACCGTCTGCAAAGTGCAAAACCCGAAAAGCGTTACTACGAAAACAGTCAATAACTTCACTGTCACACACTATAGTGTCATCAAATTCAGTTCACACATCACTGCTGCCCTGATGGTTATACTACAACACTTATTTTGGGAAAAATATGTATTTTAATTGTATATACAATTGTAAATATATGATTTTTTTATGAAAAATATTCAATAACTTCACTGTAATAAACTGTATTGTTGCCAGATTCAGTACACACATCACTGCTGCCCTGATGGTTATACTACAACACTTATTTTGGGAAAAATCTATATTTTAAATTGTATATACAATTGTAAATGTAGAATTTTTATGATTTTTATCAAAAATATTCAATAACTTCACTGTAATTTACTGTATTGTTACCAAATTCAGTTCACACATCACTGCTGCCCTGATGTTTATACTACAAACACTTATTTTGGGAAAAATATGTATTTTAAGTTGTATATACAATTGTAAATATGATGTTTTATGATTTTTATGAAGAATATTCAATAACTTCACTGTAATTTACTATATTGTTGCCAGATTCAGTTCACACATCACTGCTGCCCTGATGTTTATACTATAACACTTATTTTGGGAAAAATATATATTTTAAATTGTATATACAATTGTAAATGTAGAATTTTTATGATTTTATGAAAAAAATTCAATAACTTCACTGTAATTTACTGTATTGTTGCCAAATTCAGTTAACGCATCACTGCTGCCATTATGGTTATGCTACAACACTTATTTTGGGAAAAATATCTATTTTAAATTGTATATACAATTGTAAATGTAGAATTTTTATGATTTTTATAAAAAAAATTCAATAACTTCACTGTAATTTACTGTATTGTTGCCAAATTCAGTTCACGCATCACTGCTGCCCTTATGGTTATGCTACAACACATATTTTGGGAAAAATATGTATTTTAAGTTGTATATACAATTGTAAATATATGATTTTTTATGATTTTTATGAAAAATATTCAATAACTTCACTGTAATTTACTGTATTGTTGCCAAATTCAGTGCACACATCATTGCTGCCCTGATGGTTATACTACAACACTTATTTTGGGAAAAATATGTATTTTAAATTGTATACAATTGTAAATGTAGAATTTTTATGATTTTTATGAAAAAAATTCAATAACTTCACTGTAATTTACTGTATTGTTGCCAAATTCAGTTCACACATCACTGCTGCCCTGATGTTTATACTACAAACACTTATTTTGGGAAAAATATGTATTTTAAGTTGTATATACAATTGTAAATATGATGTTTTATGATTTTTATTAAAAATATTCAATAATTTCACTGTAATTTACTATATTGTTGCCAGATTCAGTTCACACATCACTGCTGCCCTGATGTTTATACTATAACACTTATTTTGGGAAAAATATATATTTTAAATTGTATATACAATTGTAAATGTAGAATTTTTATGATTTTATGAAAAAAATTCAATAACTTCACTGTAATTTACTGTATTGTTGCCAAATTCAGTTCACGCATCACTGCTGCCATTATGGTTATGCTACAACACTTATTTTGGGAAAAATATATATTTTAAATTGTATATACAATTGTAAATGTAGAATTTTTATGATTTTTATTAAAAAAATTCAATAACTTCACTGTAATTTACTGTATTGTTGCCAAATTCAGTTCACGCATCACTGCTGCCCTTATGGTTATGCTACAACACTTATTTTGGGAAAAATATGTATTTTAAGTTGTATATACAATTGTAAATATATGATTTTTTATGATTTTTATGAAAAATATTCAATAACTTCACTGTAATTTACTGTATTGTTGCCAAATTCAGTGCACACATCACTGCTGCCCTGATGGTTATACTACAACACTTATTTTGGGAAAAATATGTATTTTAAATTGTATACAATTGTAAATGTAGAATTTTTATGATTTTTATGAAAAAAATTCAATAACTTCACTGTAATTTACTGTATTGTTGCCAAATTCAGTTCACACATCACTGCTGCCCTTATGGTTATGCTACAACACTTATTTTGGGAAAAATATGTATTTTAAGTTGTATATACAATTGTAAATATATGATTTTTTTTATGATTTGTATGAAAAATATTCAATAACGTCACTGTAATTTACTGTATTGTTGCCAGATTCAGTTCACACATCACTGCTGCCCTGATGTTTATACTACAACACTTATTTTGGGAAAAATATATATTTTAAATTGTATATACAATTGTAAATGTAGAATTTTTATGATTTTTATCAAAAATATTCAATAACTTCACTGTAATTTACTGTATTGTTGCCAAATTCAGTGCACACATCACTGCTGCCCTGATGGTTATACTACAACACTTATTTTGGGAAAAATATGTATTTTAAGTTGTATATACAATTGTAAATATATGATTTTTTTTAATGATTTTTATGAAAAATATTCAATAACTTCACTGTAATTTACTGTATTGTTGCCAAATTCAGTGCACACATCACTGCTGCCCTGATGGTTATACTACAACACTTATTTTGGGAAAAATATGTATTTTAAGTTGTATATACAATTGTAAATATATGATTTTTTATGATTTTTATGAAAAATATTCAATAACTTCACTGTAATTTACTGTATTGTTGCCAGATTCAGTTCACACATCACTGCTGTCCTGATGGTTATACTACAACACTTATTTGGGAAAAATATATATTTTAAATTGTATATACAATTGTAAATGTAGAATTTTTATGATTTTTATGAAAAATATTCAATAACTTCACTGTAATTTACTGTATTGTTGCCAAATTCAGTGCACACATCATTGCTGCCCTGATGGTTATACTACAACACTTATTTTGGGAAAATATATGTATTTTAAATTGTATACAATTGTAAATGTAGAATTTTTATGATTTTTATGAAAAAAATTCAATAACTTCACTGTAATTTACTGTATTGTTGCCAAATTCAGTTCACACATCACTGCTGCCCTGATGTTTATACTACAAACACTTATTTTGGGAAAAATATGTATTTTAAGTTGTATATACAATTGTAAATATGATGTTTTATGATTTTTATGAAAGAATATATTCAATAACTTCACTGTAATTTACTGTATTGTTGCCAAATTCAGTGCACACATCATTGCTGCCCTGATGGTTATACTACAACACTTATTTTGGGAAAAATATGTATTTTAAATTGTATACAATTGTAAATGTAGAATTTTTATGATTTTTATGAAAAAAATTCAATAACTTCACTGTAATTTACTATATTGTTGCCAGATTCAGTTCACACATCACTGCTGCCCTGATGTTTATACTATTACACTTATTTTGGGAAAAATATATATTTTAAATTGTATATACAATTGTAAATGTAGAATTTTTATGATTTTATGAAAAAAATTCAATAACTTCACTGTAATTTACTGTATTGTTGCCAAATTCAGTTAACGCATCACTGCTGCCCTGATGGTTATACTACAACACTTATTTTGGGAAAAATCTATATTTTAAATTGTATATACAATTGTAAATGTAGAATTTTTATGATTTTTATCAAAAATATTCAATAACTTCACTGTAATTTACTGTATTGTTGCCAAATTCAGTTCACACATCACTGCTGCCCTGATGTTTATACTACAAACACTTATTTTGGGAAAAATATGTATTTTAAGTTGTATATACAATTGTAAATATGATGTTTTATGATTTTTATGAAAAATATTCAATAACTTCACTGTAATTTACTATATTGTTGCCAGATTCAGTTCACACATCACTGCTGCCCTGATGTTTATACTATAACACTTATTTTGGGAAAAATATATATTTTAAATTGTATATACAATTGTAAATGTAGAATTTGTATGATTTTATGAAAAAAATTCAATAACTTCACTGTAATTTACTGTATTGTTGCCAAATTCAGTTAACGCATCACTGCTGCCATTATGGTTATGCTACAACACTTATTTTGGGAAAAATATCTATTTTAAATTGTATATACAATTGTAAATGTAGAATTTTTATGATTTTTATAAAAAAAATTCAATAACTTCACTGTAATTTACTGTATTGTTGCCAAATTCAGTTCACGCATCACTGCTGCCCTTATGGTTATGCTACAACACATATTTTGGGAAAAATATGTATTTTAAGTTGTATATACAATTGTAAATATATGATTTTTTATGATTTTTATGAAAAATATTCAATAACTTCACTGTAATTTACTGTATTGTTGCCAAATTCAGTGCACACATCATTGCTGCCCTGATGGTTATACTACAACACTTATTTTGGGAAAAATATGTATTTTAAATTGTATACAATTGTAAATGTAGAATTTTTATGATTTTTATGAAAAAAATTCAATAACTTCACTGTAATTTACTGTATTGTTGCCAAATTCAGTTCACACATCACTGCTGCCCTGATGTTTATACTACAAACACTTATTTTGGGAAAAATATGTATTTTAAGTTGTATATACAATTGTAAATATGATGTTTTATGATTTTTATTAAAAATATTCAATAATTTCACTGTAATTTACTATATTGTTGCCAGATTCAGTTCACACATCACTGCTGCCCTGATGTTTATACTATAACACTTATTTTGGGAAAAATATATATTTTAAATTGTATATACAATTGTAAATGTAGAATTTTTATGATTTTATGAAAAAAATTCAATAACTTCACTGTAATTTACTGTATTGTTGCCAAATTCAGTTCACGCATCACTGCTGCCATTATGGTTATGCTACAACACTTATTTTGGGAAAAATATATATTTTAAATTGTATATACAATTGTAAATGTAGAATTTTTATGATTTTTATTAAAAAAATTCAATAACTTCACTGTAATTTACTGTATTGTTGCCAAATTCAGTTCACGCATCACTGCTGCCCTTATGGTTATGCTACAACACTTATTTTGGGAAAAATATGTATTTTAAGTTGTATATACAATTGTAAATATATGATTTTTTATGATTTTTATGAAAAATATTCAATAACTTCACTGTAATTTACTGTATTGTTGCCAAATTCAGTGCACACATCACTGCTGCCCTGATGGTTATACTACAACACTTATTTTGGGAAAAATATGTATTTTAAATTGTATACAATTGTAAATGTAGAATTTTTATGATTTTTATGAAAAAAATTCAATAACTTCACTGTAATTTACTGTATTGTTGCCAAATTCAGTTCACACATCACTGCTGCCCTTATGGTTATGCTACAACACTTATTTTGGGAAAAATATGTATTTTAAGTTGTATATACAATTGTAAATATATGATTTTTTTTATGATTTGTATGAAAAATATTCAATAACGTCACTGTAATTTACTGTATTGTTGCCAGATTCAGTTCACACATCACTGCTGCCCTGATGTTTATACTACAACACTTATTTTGGGAAAAATATATATTTTAAATTGTATATACAATTGTAAATGTAGAATTTTTATGATTTTTATCAAAAATATTCAATAACTTCACTGTAATTTACTGTATTGTTGCCAAATTCAGTGCACACATCACTGCTGCCCTGATGGTTATACTACAACACTTATTTTGGGAAAAATATGTATTTTAAGTTGTATATACAATTGTAAATATATGATTTTTTTTAATGATTTTTATGAAAAATATTCAATAACTTCACTGTAATTTACTGTATTGTTGCCAAATTCAGTGCACACATCACTGCTGCCCTGATGGTTATACTACAACACTTATTTTGGGAAAAATATGTATTTTAAGTTGTATATACAATTGTAAATATATGATTTTTTATGATTTTTATGAAAAATATTCAATAACTTCACTGTAATTTACTGTATTGTTGCCAGATTCAGTTCACACATCACTGCTGTCCTGATGGTTATACTACAACACTTATTTGGGAAAAATATATATTTTAAATTGTATATACAATTGTAAATGTAGAATTTTTATGATTTTTATGAAAAATATTCAATAACTTCACTGTAATTTACTGTATTGTTGCCAAATTCAGTGCACACATCATTGCTGCCCTGATGGTTATACTACAACACTTATTTTGGGAAAATATATGTATTTTAAATTGTATACAATTGTAAATGTAGAATTTTTATGATTTTTATGAAAAAAATTCAATAACTTCACTGTAATTTACTGTATTGTTGCCAAATTCAGTTCACACATCACTGCTGCCCTGATGTTTATACTACAAACACTTATTTTGGGAAAAATATGTATTTTAAGTTGTATATACAATTGTAAATATGATGTTTTATGATTTTTATGAAAGAATATATTCAATAACTTCACTGTAATTTACTGTATTGTTGCCAGATTCAGTTCACACATCACTGCTGCCCTGATGTTTATACTACAACACTTATTTTGGGAAAAATATATATTTTAAATTGTATATACAATTGTAAATGTAGAATTTTTATGATTTTTATCAAAAATATTCAATAACTTCACTGTAATTTACTGTATTGTTGCCAAATTCAGTGCACACATCACTGCTGCCCTGATGGTTATACTACAACACTTATTTTGGGAAAAATATGTATTTTAAGTTGTATATACAATTGTAAATATATGATTTTTTTTAATGATTTTTATGAAAAATATTCAATAACTTCACTGTAATTTACTGTATTGTTGCCAAATTCAGTGCACACATCACTGCTGCCCTGATGGTTATACTACAACACTTATTTTGGGAAAAATATGTATTTTAAGTTGTATATACAATTGTAAATATATGATTTTTTATGATTTTTATGAAAAATATTCAATAACTTCACTGTAATTTACTGTATTGTTGCCAGATTCAGTTCACACATCACTGCTGTCCTGATGGTTATACTACAACACTTATTTGGGAAAAATATATATTTTAAATTGTATATACAATTGTAAATGTAGAATTTTTATGATTTTTATGAAAAATATTCAATAACTTCACTGTAATTTACTGTATTGTTGCCAAATTCAGTGCACACATCATTGCTGCCCTGATGGTTATACTACAACACTTATTTTGGGAAAATATATGTATTTTAAATTGTATACAATTGTAAATGTAGAATTTTTATGATTTTTATGAAAAAAATTCAATAACTTCACTGTAATTTACTGTATTGTTGCCAAATTCAGTTCACACATCACTGCTGCCCTGATGTTTATACTACAAACACTTATTTTGGGAAAAATATGTATTTTAAGTTGTATATACAATTGTAAATATGATGTTTTATGATTTTTATGAAAGAATATATTCAATAACTTCACTGTAATTTACTGTATTGTTGCCAAATTCAGTGCACACATCATTGCTGCCCTGATGGTTATACTACAACACTTATTTTGGGAAAAATATGTATTTTAAATTGTATACAATTGTAAATGTAGAATTTTTATGATTTTTATGAAAAAAATTCAATAACTTCACTGTAATTTACTATATTGTTGCCAGATTCAGTTCACACATCACTGCTGCCCTGATGTTTATACTATTACACTTATTTTGGGAAAAATATGTATTTTAAGTTGTATATACAATTGTAAATATGATGTTTTATGATTTTTATGAAAAATATTCAATAACTTCACTGTAATTTACTGTATTGTTGCCAAATTCAGTTCACACATCACTGCTGCCCTGATGTTTATACTACAAACACTTATTTTGGGAAAAATATGTATTTTAAGTTGTATATACAATTGTAAATATGATGTTTTATGATTTTTATGAAAAATATTCAATAACTTCACTGTAATTTACTATATTGTTGCCAGATTCAGTTCACACATCACTGCTGCCCTGATGTTTATACTATAACACTTATTTTGGGAAAAATATATATTTTAAATTGTATATACAATTGTAAATGTAGAATTTTTATGATTTTATGAAAAAAATTCAATAACTTCACTGTAATTTACTGTATTGTTGCCAAATTCAGTTAACGCATCACTGTTGCCATTATGGTTATGCTACAACACTTATTTTGGGAAAAATATCTATTTTAAATTGTATATACAATTGTAAATGTAGAATTTTTATGATTTTTATCAAAAAAATTCAATAACTTCACTGTAATTTACTGTATTGTTGCCAAATTCAGTTCACGCATCACTGCTGCCCTTATGGTTATGCTACAACACATATTTTGGGAAAAATATGTATTTTAAGTTGTATATACAATTGTAAATATATGATTTTTTATGATTTTTATGAAAAATATTCAATAACTTCACTGTAATTTACTGTATTGTTGCCAAATTCAGTGCACACATCATTGCTGCCCTGATGGTTATACTACAACACTTATTTTGGGAAAAATATGTATTTTAAATTGTATACAATTGTAAATGTAGAATTTTTATGATTTTTATGAAAAAAATTCAATAACTTCACTGTAATTTACTGTATTGTTGCCAAATTCAGTTCACACATCACTGCTGCCCTGATGTTTATACTACAAACACTTATTTTGGGAAAAATATGTATTTTAAGTTGTATATACAATTGTAAATATGATGTTTTATGATTTTTATTAAAAATATTCAATAATTTCACTGTAATTTACTATATTGTTGCCAGATTCAGTTCACACATCACTGCTGCCCTGATGTTTATACTATAACACTTATTTTGGGAAAAATATATATTTTAAATTGTATATACAATTGTAAATGTAGAATTTTTATGATTTTATGAAAAAAATTCAATAACTTCACTGTAATTTACTGTATTGTTGCCAAATTCAGTTAACGCATCACTGCTGCCATTATGGTTATGCTACAACACTTATTTTGGGAAAAATATCTATTTTAAATTGTATATACAATTGTAAATGTAGAATTTTTATGATTTTTATCAAAAAAATTCAATAACTTCACTGTAATTTACTGTATTGTTGCCAAATTCAGTTCACGCATCACTGCTGCCCTTATGGTTATGCTACAACACATATTTTGGGAAAAATATGTATTTTAAGTTGTATATACAATTGTAAATATATGATTTTTTATGATTTTTATGAAAAATATTCAATAACTTCACTGTAATTTACTGTATTGTTGCCAAATTCAGTGCACACATCATTGCTGCCCTGATGGTTATACTACAACACTTATTTTGGGAAAAATATGTATTTTAAATTGTATACAATTGTAAATGTAGAATTTTTATGATTTTTATGAAAAAAATTCAATAACTTCACTGTAATTTACTGTATTGTTGCCAAATTCAGTTCACACATCACTGCTGCCCTGATGTTTATACTACAAACACTTATTTTGGGAAAAATATGTATTTTAAGTTGTATATACAATTGTAAATATGATGTTTTATGATTTTTATTAAAAATATTCAATAATTTCACTGTAATTTACTATATTGTTGCCAGATTCAGTTCACACATCACTGCTGCCCTGATTTTTATACTATAACACTTATTTTGGGAAAAATATATATTTTAAATTGTATATACAATTGTAAATGTAGAATTTTTATGATTTTATGAAAAAAATTCAATAACTTCACTGTAATTTACTGTATTGTTGCCAAATTCAGTTCACGCATCACTGCTGCCATTATGGTTATGCTACAACACTTATTTTGGGAACAATATATATTTTAAATTGTATATACAATTGTAAATGTAGAATTTTTATGATTTTTATGAAAAAAATTCAATAACTTCACTGTAATTTACTGTATTGTTGCCAAATTCAGTTCACGCATCACTGCTGCCCTTATGGTTATGCTACAACACTTATTTTGGGAAAAATATGTATTTTAAGTTGTATATACAATTGTAAATATATGATTTTTTATGATTTTTATGAAAAATATTCAATAACTTCACTGTAATTTACTGTATTGTTGCCAAATTCAGTGCACACATCACTGCTGCCCTGATGGTTATACTACAACACTTATTTTGGGAAAAATATGTATTTTAAATTGTATACAATTGTAAATGTAGAATTTTTATGATTTTTATGAAAAAAATTCAATAACTTCACTGTAATTTACTGTATTGTTGCCAAATTCAGTTCACACATCACTGCTGCCCTTATGGTTATGCTACAACACTTATTTTGGGAAAAATATGTATTTTAAGTTGTATATACAATTGTAAATATATGATTTTTTTTATGATTTGTATGAAAAATATTCAATAACGTCACTGTAATTTACTGTATTGTTGCCAGATTCAGTTCACACATCACTGCTGCCCTGATGTTTATACTACAACACTTATTTTGGGAAAAATATATATTTTAAATTGTATATACAATTGTAAATGTAGAATTTTTATGATTTTTATCAAAAATATTCAATAACTTCACTGTAATTTACTGTATTGTTGCCAAATTCAGTGCACACATCACTGCTGCCCTGATGGTTATACTACAACACTTATTTTGGGAAAAATATGTATTTTAAGTTGTATATACAATTGTAAATATATGATTTTTTTTAATGATTTTTATGAAAAATATTCAATAACTTCACTGTAATTTACTGTATTGTTGCCAAATTCAGTGCACACATCACTGCTGCCCTGATGGTTATACTACAACACTTATTTTGGGAAAAATATGTATTTTAAGTTGTATATACAATTGTAAATATATGATTTTTTATGATTTTTATGAAAAATATTCAATAACTTCACTGTAATTTACTGTATTGTTGCCAGATTCAGTTCACACATCACTGCTGTCCTGATGGTTATACTACAACACTTATTTGGGAAAAATATATATTTTAAATTGTATATACAATTGTAAATGTAGAATTTTTATGATTTTTATGAAAAATATTCAATAACTTCACTGTAATTTACTGTATTGTTGCCAAATTCAGTGCACACATCATTGCTGCCCTGATGGTTATACTACAACACTTATTTTGGGAAAATATATGTATTTTAAATTGTATACAATTGTAAATGTAGAATTTTTATGATTTTTATGAAAAAAATTCAATAACTTCACTGTAATTTACTGTATTGTTGCCAAATTCAGTTCACACATCACTGCTGCCCTGATGTTTATACTACAAACACTTATTTTGGGAAAAATATGTATTTTAAGTTGTATATACAATTGTAAATATGATGTTTTATGATTTTTATGAAAGAATATATTCAATAACTTCACTGTAATTTACTGTATTGTTGCCAGATTCAGTTCACACATCACTGCTGCCCTGATGTTTATACTACAACACTTATTTTGGGAAAAATATATATTTTAAATTGTATATACAATTGTAAATGTAGAATTTTTATGATTTTTATCAAAAATATTCAATAACTTCACTGTAATTTACTGTATTGTTGCCAAATTCAGTGCACACATCACTGCTGCCCTGATGGTTATACTACAACACTTATTTTGGGAAAAATATGTATTTTAAGTTGTATATACAATTGTAAATATATGATTTTTTTTAATGATTTTTATGAAAAATATTCAATAACTTCACTGTAATTTACTGTATTGTTGCCAAATTCAGTGCACACATCACTGCTGCCCTGATGGTTATACTACAACACTTATTTTGGGAAAAATATGTATTTTAAGTTGTATATACAATTGTAAATATATGATTTTTTATGATTTTTATGAAAAATATTCAATAACTTCACTGTAATTTACTGTATTGTTGCCAGATTCAGTTCACACATCACTGCTGTCCTGATGGTTATACTACAACACTTATTTGGGAAAAATATATATTTTAAATTGTATATACAATTGTAAATGTAGAATTTTTATGATTTTTATGAAAAATATTCAATAACTTCACTGTAATTTACTGTATTGTTGCCAAATTCAGTGCACACATCATTGCTGCCCTGATGGTTATACTACAACACTTATTTTGGGAAAATATATGTATTTTAAATTGTATACAATTGTAAATGTAGAATTTTTATGATTTTTATGAAAAAAATTCAATAACTTCACTGTAATTTACTGTATTGTTGCCAAATTCAGTTCACACATCACTGCTGCCCTGATGTTTATACTACAAACACTTATTTTGGGAAAAATATGTATTTTAAGTTGTATATACAATTGTAAATATGATGTTTTATGATTTTTATGAAAGAATATATTCAATAACTTCACTGTAATTTACTGTATTGTTGCCAAATTCAGTGCACACATCATTGCTGCCCTGATGGTTATACTACAACACTTATTTTGGGAAAAATATGTATTTTAAATTGTATACAATTGTAAATGTAGAATTTTTATGATTTTTATGAAAAAAATTCAATAACTTCACTGTAATTTACTATATTGTTGCCAGATTCAGTTCACACATCACTGCTGCCCTGATGTTTATACTATTACACTTATTTTGGGAAAAATATGTATTTTAAGTTGTATATACAATTGTAAATATGATGTTTTATGATTTTTATGAAAAATATTCAATAACTTCACTGTAATTTACTGTATTGTTGCCAAATTCAGTTCACACATCACTGCTGCCCTGATGTTTATACTACAAACACTTATTTTGGGAAAAATATGTATTTTAAGTTGTATATACAATTGTAAATATGATGTTTTATGATTTTTATGAAAAATATTCAATAACTTCACTGTAATTTACTATATTGTTGCCAGATTCAGTTCACACATCACTGCTGCCCTGATGTTTATACTATAACACTTATTTTGGGAAAAATATATATTTTAAATTGTATATACAATTGTAAATGTAGAATTTTTATGATTTTATGAAAAAAATTCAATAACTTCACTGTAATTTACTGTATTGTTGCCAAATTCAGTTAACGCATCACTGTTGCCATTATGGTTATGCTACAACACTTATTTTGGGAAAAATATCTATTTTAAATTGTATATACAATTGTAAATGTAGAATTTTTATGATTTTTATCAAAAAAATTCAATAACTTCACTGTAATTTACTGTATTGTTGCCAAATTCAGTTCACGCATCACTGCTGCCCTTATGGTTATGCTACAACACATATTTTGGGAAAAATATGTATTTTAAGTTGTATATACAATTGTAAATATATGATTTTTTATGATTTTTATGAAAAATATTCAATAACTTCACTGTAATTTACTGTATTGTTGCCAAATTCAGTGCACACATCATTGCTGCCCTGATGGTTATACTACAACACTTATTTTGGGAAAAATATGTATTTTAAATTGTATACAATTGTAAATGTAGAATTTTTATGATTTTTATGAAAAAAATTCAATAACTTCACTGTAATTTACTGTATTGTTGCCAAATTCAGTTCACACATCACTGCTGCCCTGATGTTTATACTACAAACACTTATTTTGGGAAAAATATGTATTTTAAGTTGTATATACAATTGTAAATATGATGTTTTATGATTTTTATTAAAAATATTCAATAATTTCACTGTAATTTACTATATTGTTGCCAGATTCAGTTCACACATCACTGCTGCCCTGATGTTTATACTATAACACTTATTTTGGGAAAAATATATATTTTAAATTGTATATACAATTGTAAATGTAGAATTTTTATGATTTTATGAAAAAAATTCAATAACTTCACTGTAATTTACTGTATTGTTGCCAAATTCAGTTAACGCATCACTGCTGCCATTATGGTTATGCTACAACACTTATTTTGGGAAAAATATCTATTTTAAATTGTATATACAATTGTAAATGTAGAATTTTTATGATTTTTATCAAAAAAATTCAATAACTTCACTGTAATTTACTGTATTGTTGCCAAATTCAGTTCACGCATCACTGCTGCCCTTATGGTTATGCTACAACACATATTTTGGGAAAAATATGTATTTTAAGTTGTATATACAATTGTAAATATATGATTTTTTATGATTTTTATGAAAAATATTCAATAACTTCACTGTAATTTACTGTATTGTTGCCAAATTCAGTGCACACATCATTGCTGCCCTGATGGTTATACTACAACACTTATTTTGGGAAAAATATGTATTTTAAATTGTATACAATTGTAAATGTAGAATTTTTATGATTTTTATGAAAAAAATTCAATAACTTCACTGTAATTTACTGTATTGTTGCCAAATTCAGTTCACACATCACTGCTGCCCTGATGTTTATACTACAAACACTTATTTTGGGAAAAATATGTATTTTAAGTTGTATATACAATTGTAAATATGATGTTTTATGATTTTTATTAAAAATATTCAATAATTTCACTGTAATTTACTATATTGTTGCCAGATTCAGTTCACACATCACTGCTGCCCTGATTTTTATACTATAACACTTATTTTGGGAAAAATATATATTTTAAATTGTATATACAATTGTAAATGTAGAATTTTTATGATTTTATGAAAAAAATTCAATAACTTCACTGTAATTTACTGTATTGTTGCCAAATTCAGTTCACGCATCACTGCTGCCATTATGGTTATGCTACAACACTTATTTTGGGAACAATATATATTTTAAATTGTATATACAATTGTAAATGTAGAATTTTTATGATTTTTATGAAAAAAATTCAATAACTTCACTGTAATTTACTGTATTGTTGCCAAATTCAGTTCACGCATCACTGCTGCCCTTATGGTTATGCTACAACACTTATTTTGGGAAAAATATGTATTTTAAGTTGTATATACAATTGTAAATATATGATTTTTTATGATTTTTATGAAAAATATTCAATAACTTCACTGTAATTTACTGTATTGTTGCCAAATTCAGTGCACACATCACTGCTGCCCTGATGGTTATACTACAACACTTATTTTGGGAAAAATATGTATTTTAAATTGTATACAATTGTAAATGTAGAATTTTTATGATTTTTATGAAAAAAATTCAATAACTTCACTGTAATTTACTGTATTGTTGCCAAATTCAGTTCACACATCACTGCTGCCCTTATGGTTATGCTACAACACTTATTTTGGGAAAAATATGTATTTTAAGTTGTATATACAATTGTAAATATATGATTTTTTTTATGATTTGTATGAAAAATATTCAATAACGTCACTGTAATTTACTGTATTGTTGCCAGATTCAGTTCACACATCACTGCTGCCCTGATGTTTATACTACAACACTTATTTTGGGAAAAATATATATTTTAAATTGTATATACAATTGTAAATGTAGAATTTTTATGATTTTTATCAAAAATATTCAATAACTTCACTGTAATTTACTGTATTGTTGCCAAATTCAGTGCACACATCACTGCTGCCCTGATGGTTATACTACAACACTTATTTTGGGAAAAATATGTATTTTAAGTTGTATATACAATTGTAAATATATGATTTTTTTTAATGATTTTTATGAAAAATATTCAATAACTTCACTGTAATTTACTGTATTGTTGCCAAATTCAGTGCACACATCACTGCTGCCCTGATGGTTATACTACAACACTTATTTTGGGAAAAATATGTATTTTAAGTTGTATATACAATTGTAAATATATGATTTTTTATGATTTTTATGAAAAATATTCAATAACTTCACTGTAATTTACTGTATTGTTGCCAGATTCAGTTCACACATCACTGCTGTCCTGATGGTTATACTACAACACTTATTTGGGAAAAATATATATTTTAAATTGTATATACAATTGTAAATGTAGAATTTTTATGATTTTTATGAAAAATATTCAATAACTTCACTGTAATTTACTGTATTGTTGCCAAATTCAGTGCACACATCATTGCTGCCCTGATGGTTATACTACAACACTTATTTTGGGAAAATATATGTATTTTAAATTGTATACAATTGTAAATGTAGAATTTTTATGATTTTTATGAAAAAAATTCAATAACTTCACTGTAATTTACTGTATTGTTGCCAAATTCAGTTCACACATCACTGCTGCCCTGATGTTTATACTACAAACACTTATTTTGGGAAAAATATGTATTTTAAGTTGTATATACAATTGTAAATATGATGTTTTATGATTTTTATGAAAGAATATATTCAATAACTTCACTGTAATTTACTGTATTGTTGCCAAATTCAGTGCACACATCATTGCTGCCCTGATGGTTATACTACAACACTTATTTTGGGAAAAATATGTATTTTAAATTGTATACAATTGTAAATGTAGAATTTTTATGATTTTTATGAAAAAAATTCAATAACTTCACTGTAATTTACTATATTGTTGCCAGATTCAGTTCACACATCACTGCTGCCCTGATGTTTATACTATTACACTTATTTTGGGAAAAATATGTATTTTAAGTTGTATATACAATTGTAAATATGATGTTTTATGATTTTTATGAAAAATATTCAATAACTTCATTGTAATTTACTATATTGTTGCCAGATTCAGTTCACACATCACTGCTGCCCTGATGTTTATACTATTACACTTATTTTGGGAAAAATATATATTTTAAATTGTATATACAATTGTAAATGTAGAATTTTTATGATTTTATGAAAAAAATTCAATAACTTCACTGTAATTTACTGTATTGTTGCCAAATTCAGTTCACGCATCACTGCTGCCCTTATGGTTATGCTACAACACTTATTTTGGGAAAAATATGTATTTTAAGTTGTATATACAATTGTAAATATATTATTTTTTATGATTTTTATGAAAAATATTCAATAACTTCACTGTAATTTACTGTATTGTTGCCAAATTCAGTTCACACATCACTGCTGCCCTGATGGTTATACTACAACACTTATTTTGGGAAAAATATGTATTTTAAATTGTATACAATTGTAAATGTAGAATTTTTATGATTTTTATCAAAAATATTCAATAACTTCACTGTAATTTACTGTATTGTTGCCAAATTCAGTGCACACATCACTGCTGCCCTGATGGTTATACTACAACACTTATTTTGGGGAAAATATGTATTTTAAGTTGTATATACAATTGTAAATATATGATTTTTTTTAATGATTTTTATGAAAAATATTCAATAACTTCACTGTAATTTACTGTATTGTTGCCAAATTCAGTGCACACATCACTGCTGCCCTGATGGTTATACTACAACACTTATTTTGGGAAAAATATGTATTTTAAGTTGTATATACAATTGTAAATATATGATTTTTTATGATTTTTATGAAAAATATTCAATAACTTCACTGTAATTTACTGTATTGTTGCCAGATTCAGTTCACACATCACTGCTGTCCTGATGGTTATACTACAACACTTATTTGGGAAAAATATATATTTTAAATTGTATATACAATTGTAAATGTAGAATTTTTATGATTTTTATGAAAAATATTCAATAACTTCACTGTAATTTACTGTATTGTTGCCAAATTCAGTGCACACATCATTGCTGCCCTGATGGTTATACTACAACACTTATTTTGGGAAAATATATGTATTTTAAATTGTATACAATTGTAAATGTAGAATTTTTATGATTTTTATGAAAAAAATTCAATAACTTCACTGTAATTTACTGTATTGTTGCCAAATTCAGTTCACACATCACTGCTGCCCTGATGTTTATACTACAAACACTTATTTTGGGAAAAATATGTATTTTAAGTTGTATATACAATTGTAAATATGATGTTTTATGATTTTTATGAAAGAATATATTCAATAACTTCACTGTAATTTACTGTATTGTTGCCAAATTCAGTGCACACATCATTGCTGCCCTGATGGTTATACTACAACACTTATTTTGGGAAAAATATGTATTTTAAATTGTATACAATTGTAAATGTAGAATTTTTATGATTTTTATGAAAAAAATTCAATAACTTCACTGTAATTTACTATATTGTTGCCAGATTCAGTTCACACATCACTGCTGCCCTGATGTTTATACTATTACACTTATTTTGGGAAAAATATGTATTTTAAGTTGTATATACAATTGTAAATATGATGTTTTATGATTTTTATGAAAAATATTCAATAACTTCACTGTAATTTACTATATTGTTGCCAGATTCAGTTCACACATCACTGCTGCCCTGATGTTTATACTATTACACTTATTTTGGGAAAAATATATATTTTAAATTGTATATACAATTGTAAATGTAGAATTTTTATGATTTTATGAAAAAAATTCAATAACTTCACTGTAATTTACTGTATTGTTGCCAAATTCAGTTCACGCATCACTGCTGCCATTATGGTTATGCTACAACACTTATTTTGGGAAAAATATATATTTTAAATTGTATATACAATTGTAAATGTAGAATTTTTATGATTTTTATGAAAAAAATTCAATAACTTCACTGTAATTTACTGTATTGTTGCCAAATTCAGTTCACGCATCACTGCTGCCCTTATGGTTATGCTACAACACTTATTTTGGGGAAAATATGTATTTTAAGTTGTATATACAATTGTAAATATATGATTTTTTATGATTTTTATGAAAAATATTCAATAACTTCACTGTAATTTACTGTATTGTTGCCAAATTCAGTGCACACATCACTGCTGCCCTGATGGTTATACTACAACACTTATTTTGGGAAAAATATGTATTTTAAGTTGTATATACAATTGTAAATATATGATTTTTTTATGATTTTTATGAAAAATATTCAATAACTTCACTGTAATTTACTGTATTGTTGCCAAATTCAGTTCACACATCACTGCTGCCCTGATGTTTATACTACAACACTTATTTTGGGAAAAATATATATTTTAAGTTGTATATACAATTGTAAATGTAGAATTTTTATGATTTTTATGAAAAAAATTCAATAACTTCACTGTAATTTACTGTATTGTTGCCAAATTCAGTTCACACATCACTGCTGCCCTTATGGTTGTACTACAACACTTATTTTGGGAAAAATATGTATTTTAAGATGTATATACAATTGTAAATATATGATTTTTTATGATTTTTATGAAAAATATTCAATAATTCACTGTAATTTACTGTATTGTTGCCAGATTCAGTTCACACATCACTGCTTCCCTGATGGTTATACTACAACACTTATTTTGGGAAAATATATATATTTTAAATTGTATATACAATCGTAAATGTAGAATTTTTATGATTTTTATGAAAAATATTCAATAACTTCACTGTAATTTACTGTATTGTTGCCA
The DNA here is from genome assembly GCF_965113295.1 of Leuciscus leuciscus. NCBI lineage: Eukaryota > Metazoa > Chordata > Actinopteri > Cypriniformes > Leuciscidae > Leuciscus > Leuciscus leuciscus. Next base: position 9,100,150 of record NC_138733.1, on the reverse strand, counting down.
GATTCAGTTCACACATCACTGCTGCCCTGATGTTTATACTACAACACTTATTTTGGGAAAAATATATATTTTAAATTGTATATACAATTGTAAATGTAGAATTTTTATGATTTTTATGAAAAAAATTCAATAACTTCATTGTAATTTACTGTATTGTTGCCAAATTCAGTTCACACATCACTGCTGCCCTTATGGTTATACTACAACACTTATTTTGGGAAAAATATGTATTTTAAGTTGTATATACAATTGTAAATATATGATTTTTTTATGAAAAATATTCAATAACTTCACTGTAATTTACTGTATTGTTGCCAGATTCAGTTCACACATCACTGCTGTCCTGATGGTTATACTACAACACTTATTTGGGAAAAATATATATTTTAAATTGTATATACAATTGTAAATGTAGAATTTTTATGATTTTATGAAAAAAATTCAATAACTTCACTGTAATTTACTGTATTGTTGCCAAATTCAGTTAACGCATCACTGCTGCCCTGATGGTTATACTACAACACTTATTTTGGGAAAAATCTATATTTTAAATTGTATATACAATTGTAAATGTAGAATTTTTATGATTTTTATCAAAAATATTCAATAACTTCACTGTAATTTACTGTATTGTTGCCAAATTCAGTTCACACATCACTGCTGCCCTGATGTTTATACTACAAACACTTATTTTGGGAAAAATATGTATTTTAAGTTGTATATACAATTGTAAATATGATGTTTTATGATTTTTATGAAAAATATTCAATAACTTCACTGTAATTTACTATATTGTTGCCAGATTCAGTTCACACATCACTGCTGCCCTTATGGTTATACTATAACACTTATTTTGGGAAAAATATATATTTTAAATTGTATATACAATTGTAAATGTAGAATTTTTATGATTTTATGAAAAAAATTCAATAACTTCACTGTAATTTACTGTATTGTTGCCAAATTCAGTTAACGCATCACTGCTGCCATTATGGTTATGCTACAACACTTATTTTGGGAAAAATATCTATTTTAAATTGTATATACAATTGTAAATGTAGAATTTTTATGATTTTTATCAAAACAATTCAATAACTTCACTGTAATTTACTGTATTGTTGCCAAATTCAGTTCACGCATCACTGCTGCCCTTATGGTTATGCTACAACACTTATTTTGGGAAAAATATGTATTTTAAGTTGTATATACAATTGTAAATATATGATTTTTTATGATTTTTATGAAAAATATTCAATAACTTCACTGTAATTTACTGTATTGTTGCCAAATTCAGTGCACACATCATTGCTGCCCTGATGGTTATACTACAACACTTATTTTGGGAAAAATATGTATTTTAAATTGTATACAATTGTAAATGTAGAATTTTTATGATTTTTATGAAAAAAATTCAATAACTTCACTGTAATTTACTGTATTGTTGCCAAATTCAGTTCACACATCACTGCTGCCCTGATGTTTATACTACAAACACTTATTTTGGGAAAAATATGTATTTTAAGTTGTATATACAATTGTAAATATGATGTTTTATGATTTTTATTAAAAATATTCAATAATTTCACTGTAATTTACTATATTGTTGCCAGATTCAGTTCACACATCACTGCTGCCCTGATGTTTATACTATAATACTTATTTTGGGAAAAATATATATTTTAAATTGTATATACAATTGTAAATGTAGAATTTTTATGATTTTATGAAAAAAATTCAATAACTTCACTGTAATTTACTGTATTGTTGCCAAATTCAGTTCACGCATCACTGCTGCCATTATGGTTATGCTACAACACTTATTTTGGGAAAAATATATATTTTAAATTGTATATACAATTGTAAATGTAGAATTTTTATGATTTTTATGAAAAAAATTCAATAACTTCACTGTAATTTACTGTATTGTTGCCAAATTCAGTTCACGCATCACTGCTGCCCTTATGGTTATGCTACAACACTTATTTTGGGAAAAATATGTATTTTAAGTTGTATATACAATTGTAAATATATGATTTTTTATGATTTTTATGAAAAATATTCAATAACTTCACTGTAATTTACTGTATTGTTGCCAAATTCAGTTCACACATCACTGCTGCCCTGATGGTTATACTACAACACTTATTTTGGGAAAAATATGTATTTTAAATTGTAAACAATTGTAAATGTAGAATTTTTATGATTTTTATCAAAAATATTCAATAACTTCACTGTAATTTACTGTATTGTTGCCAAATTCAGTGCACACATCACTGCTGCCCTGATGGTTATACTACAACACTTATTTTGGGGAAAATATGTATTTTAAGTTGTATATACAATTGTAAATATATGATTTTTTTTAATGATTTTTATGAAAAATATTCAATAACTTCACTGTAATTTACTGTATTGTTGCCAAATTCAGTGCACACATCACTGCTGCCCTGATGGTTATACTACAACACTTATTTTGGGAAAAATATGTATTTTAAGTTGTATATACAATTGTAAATATATGATTTTTTATGATTTTTATGAAAAATATTCAATAACTTCACTGTAATTTACTGTATTGTTGCCAGATTCAGTTCACACATCACTGCTGTCCTGATGGTTATACTACAACACTTATTTGGGAAAAATATATATTTTAAATTGTATATACAATTGTAAATGTAGAATTTTTATGATTTTTATGAAAAATATTCAATAACTTCACTGTAATTTACTGTATTGTTGCCAAATTCAGTGCACACATCATTGCTGCCCTGATGGTTATACTACAACACTTATTTTGGGAAAATATATGTATTTTAAATTGTATACAATTGTAAATGTAGAATTTTTATGATTTTTATGAAAAAAATTCAATAACTTCACTGTAATTTACTGTATTGTTGCCAAATTCAGTTCACACATCACTGCTGCCCTGATGTTTATACTACAAACACTTATTTTGGGAAAAATATGTATTTTAAGTTGTATATACAATTGTAAATATGATGTTTTATGATTTTTATGAAAGAATATATTCAATAACTTCACTGTAATTTACTGTATTGTTGCCAAATTCAGTGCACACATCATTGCTGCCCTGATGGTTATACTACAACACTTATTTTGGGAAAAATATGTATTTTAAATTGTATACAATTGTAAATGTAGAATTTTTATGATTTTTATGAAAAAAATTCAATAACTTCACTGTAATTTACTATATTGTTGCCAGATTCAGTTCACACATCACTGCTGCCCTGATGTTTATACTATTACACTTATTTTGGGAAAAATATATATTTTAAATTGTATATACAATTGTAAATGTAGAATTTTTATGATTTTATGAAAAAAATTCAATAACTTCACTGTAATTTACTGTATTGTTGCCAAATTCAGTTCACGCATCACTGCTGCCATTATGGTTATGCTACAACACTTATTTTGGGAAAAATATATATTTTAAATTGTATATACAATTGTAAATGTAGAATTTTTATGATTTTTATGAAAAAAATTCAATAACTTCACTGTAATTTACTGTATTGTTGCCAAATTCAGTTCACGCATCACTGCTGCCCTTATGGTTATGCTACAACACTTATTTTGGGGAAAATATGTATTTTAAGTTGTATATACAATTGTAAATATATGATTTTTTATGATTTTTATGAAAAATATTCAATAACTTCACTGTAATTTACTGCATTGTTGCCAAATTCAGTGCACACATCACTGCTGCCCTGATGGTTATACTACAACACTTATTTTGGGAAAAATATGTATTTTAAGTTGTATATACAATTGTAAATATATGATTTTTTTATGATTTTTATGAAAAATATTCAATAACTTCACTGTAATTTACTGTATTGTTGCCAAATTCAGTTCACACATCACTGCTGCCCTGATGTTTATACTACAACACTTATTTTGGGAAAAATATATATTTTAAGTTGTATATACAATTGTAAATGTAGAATTTTTATGATTTTTATGAAAAAAATTCAATAACTTCACTGTAATTTACTGTATTGTTGCCAAATTCAGTTCACACATCACTGCTGCCCTTATGGTTGTACTACAACACTTATTTTGGGAAAAATATGTATTTTAAGATGTATATACAATTGTAAATATATGATTTTTTATGATTTTTATGAAAAATATTCAATAATTCACTGTAATTTACTGTATTGTTGCCAGATTCAGTTCACACATCACTGCTTCCCTGATGGTTATACTACAACACTTATTTTGGGAAAAAATATATATTTTAAATTGTATATACAATCGTAAATGTAGAATTTTTATGATTTTTATGAAAAATATTCAATAACTTCACTGTAATTTACTGTATTGTTGCCAGATTCAGTTCACACATCACTGCTGCCCTGATGTTTATACTACAACACTTATTTTGGGAAAAATATATATTTTAAATTGTATATACAATTGTAAATGTAGAATTTTTATGATTTTTATGAAAAAAATTCAATAACTTCACTGTAATTTACTGTATTGTTGCCAAATTCAGTTCACACATCACTGCTGCCCTTATGGTTATACTACAACACTTATTTTGGGAAAAATATGTATTTTAAGTTGTATATACAATTGTAAATATATGATTTTTTTATGAAAAATATTCAATAACTTCACTGTAATTTACTGTATTGTTGCCAGATTCAGTTCACACATCACTGCTGTCCTGATGGTTATACTACAACACTTATTTGGGAAAAATATATATTTTAAATTGTATATACAATTGTAAATGTAGAATTTTTATGATTTTTATGAAAAATATTCAATAACTTCACTGTAATTTACTGTATTGTTGCCAAATTCAGTTCACACATCACTGCTGCCCTTATGGTTATACTACTCACTGGAGAATTGTGATTTTAGACCAGTGGCCCTCACATCTCATGTTATGAAGTGTTTTGAGCGATTTGTTTTAATGGGGTTAAAGGATCAAGTCAAACCATTACTTGACCCACTTCAATTCGCATATAGGGAGAGGCGTGGTACTGAAGACGCCATTAACTACATCTCTCATTTGGTCAGTAGTCACTTAGAAGCCAGTAAATCATATGCCCGTTTACTTTTTATTGATTTTAGTTCAGCGTTTAATACCTTAAATCCCATGTTGCTGACAACAAAGTTAAAAGAGCTTAAGATAAATCCATACTGTATTAAGTGGCTCTATTCCTTTCTGAACAACCGTACACAACAGGTGAGAGTCAACAACTCGTATTCTGAGGTTAAAATTACGAACACGGGAGCCCCGCAGGGATGTGTCTGCTCGCCAATTTTATTTACACTATACACCAATGATTGCGTAGCACGTCAAGACAATACTTTTTTTATCAAATTTTCTGATGATACTGCAATTTTAAGTTTATTAAATGGGAAAGACAATGTTTCTCATTATTTCTCTGAGGTGGAGAGATTTGTAGGTTGGTGTGACTATAACTCCTTAATACTAAATGGAACTAAGACGGTTGAGATGATTTTTGATCCTAGAAGTGTAGAGGACCATAGTCCGGTAATGATACACGGCAATATCATCGCACAGGTCCCTTCATATAAGTACTTGGGAGTTTTTATAGATAATTCACTATGCTGGTCTTTTCATGTCAATAATCTTTGTTCCAGGCTACAGCAGAGACTATTCTTTCTACGCAGGTTAAAAGTGTTTGGAGTGAACCAGAGAATCATGAATTTGTTTTATCAGTCTATTTTCGAGAGCTTGATTAGATATGGTATTACTGCATGGTATGGTAATCTCTCTGTCCAACTAAAATCAAGATTAGGACGTTTGGTGCACACCGCCTTTAAAATTATAGGGGGTGAGGAGAGACGATCACCACAAGAGTTGTTCGATGTTTCAATTTTAAACCATGCCAGGAACATTGTTGGAGACGATACTCATATCCTGAATGCCAACTTTAAATTATTACCATCAGGAAGGAGGTATAGGGTCTTGATGTGCAGGTCTAATCGACTGAAAAATTCTTTTGTTCCTACTGCAATCAAAGTGTTAAACAGATAAAATATTATGAATTGCCATTGTGTCCTTCTATGTATCTAACTTCACTTACCTGCTATTTATCTTAATGTATGTTGTATTGTATGTATTGATTGTCATTATGTTTTACATATTTAATTTTACTTATTTCTATTAGTTTTTAATGTATGTTGTTGTATGTATGGACTTTGCACGTTGTCCAAGACAAATTTCCCAGCAATGGGACGAATAAAGTATAAAGTAAAGTAAAGTAAAGTAAAGTACTACAACACTTATTTTGGGAAAAATATGTATTTTAAGTTGTATATACAATTGTAAATATATGATTTTTTTTGTTTTTTATGAAAAATATTCAATAACTTCACTGTAATTTACTGTATTGTTGCCAGATTCAGTTCACACATCACTGCTGTCCTGATGGTTATACTACAAAACTTATTTGGGAAAAATATATATTTTAAATTGTATATACAATTGTAAATGTAGAATTTTTATGATTTTTATGAAAAAAATTCAATAACTTCACTGTAATTTACTGTATTGTTGCCAAATTCGGTTCACACATCACTGCTGCCCTGATGGTTATACTACAACACTTATTTTGGGAAAAATATATATTTTAAATTGTATATACAATTGTAAATGTAGAATTTTGATGATTTTTATGAAAAAATTCAATAACTTCACTGTAATTTACTGTATTGTTGCCAAATTCAGTTCACACATCACTGCTGCCCTTATGGTTATGCTACAACACTTATTTTGGGAAAAATATGTATTTTAAGTTGTATATACAATTGTAAATATATGATTTTTTATGATTTTTATGAAAGAATATATTCAATAACTTCACTGTAATTTACTGTATTGTTGCCAAATTCAGTTCAGACATCACTGCTGTCCTGATGGTTATACTACAACACTTATTTTGGGAAAAATATGTATTTTAAGTTGTATATACAATTGTAAATGTAGAATTTTTATGATTTTCATGAAAAATATTCAATAACTTCACTGTAATTTACTGTATTGTTGCCAAATTCAGTTCACACATCACTGCTGCCCTTATGGTTATGCTACAACACTTATTTTGGGAAAAATATGTATTTTAAGTTGTATATACAATTGTAAATATATGATTTTTTTATGATTTGTATGAAAAAAATTCAATAACGTCACTGTAATTTACTGTATTGTTGCCAGATTCAGTTCACACATCACTGCTGCCCTGATGTTTATACTACAACACTTATTTTGGGAAAATATATATATTTTAAATTGTATATACAATTGTAAATGTAGAATTTTTATGATTTTTATCAAAAATATTCAATAACTTCACTGTAATTTACTGTATTGTTGCCAAATTCGGTTCACACATCACTGCTGCCCTGATGGTTATACTACAACACTTATTTTGGGAAAAATATATATTTTAAATTGTATATACAATTGTAAATGTAGAATTTTGATGATTTTTATGAAAAAATTCAATAACTTCACTGTAATTTACTGTATTGTTGCCAAATTCAGTTCACACATCACTGCTGCCCTTATGGTTATGCTACAACACTTATTTTGGGAAAAATATGTATTTTAAGTTGTATATACAATTGTAAATATATGATTTTTTATGATTTTTATGAAAGAATATATTCAATAACTTCACTGTAATTTACTGTATTGTTGCCAAATTCAGTTCAGACATCACTGCTGTCCTGATGGTTATACTACAACACTTATTTTGGGAAAAATATGTATTTTAAGTTGTATATACAATTGTAAATGTAGAATTTTTATGATTTTCATGAAAAATATTCAATAACTTCACTGTAATTTACTGTATTGTTGCCAAATTCAGTTCACACATCACTGCTGCCCTTATGGTTATGCTACAACACTTATTTTGGGAAAAATATGTATTTTAAGTTGTATATACAATTGTAAATATATGATTTTTTTATGATTTGTATGAAAAAAATTCAATAACGTCACTGTAATTTACTGTATTGTTGCCAGATTCAGTTCACACATCACTGCTGCCCTGATGTTTATACTACAACACTTATTTTGGGAAAATATATATATTTTAAATTGTATATACAATTGTAAATGTAGAATTTTTATGATTTTTATCAAAAATATTCAATAACTTCACTGTAATTTACTGTATTGTTGCCAAATTTAGTGCACACATCACTGCTGCCATGATGGTTATACTACAACACTTATTTTGGGAAAATATATATATTTTAAATTGTATATACAATTGTAAATGTAGAATTTTTATGATTTTTATCAAAAATATTCAATAACTTCACTGTAATTTACTGTATTGTTGCCAAATTTAGTGCACACATCACTGCTGCCCTGATGGTTATACTACAACACTTATTTTGGGAAAAATATGTATTTTAAGTTGTATATACAATTGTAAATATATGATTTTTTTTATGATTTTTATGAAAAATATTCAATAACTTCACTGTAATTTACTGTATTGTTGCCAAATTCAGTGCACACATCACTGCTGCCCTGATGGTTATACTACAACACTTATTTTGGGAAAAATATGTATTTTAAGTTGTATATACAATTGTAAATATATGATTTTTTATGATTTTTATGAAAAATATTCAATAACTTCACTGTAATTTACTGTATTGTTGCCAGATTCAGTTCACACATCACTGCTGCCCTGATGTTTATACTACAACACTTATTTTGGGAAAAATATATATTTTAAGTTGTATATACAATTGTAAATGTAGAATTTTTATGATTTTTATGAATAAATAAGTGTTGTAGCATAACCATAAGGGCAGCAGTGATGTGTGAACTGAATTTGGCAACAATACAGTAAATTACAGTGAAGTTATTGAATATTTTTAATGAAAATCATAAAAATTCTACATTTACAATTGTATATTCAACTTAAAATACATATTTTTCCCAAAATAAGTGTTGTAGTATAACCATCAGGACAGCAGTGATGTCTGAACTGAATTTGGCAACAATACAGTAAATTACAGTGAAGTTATTGAATATTTTTTCATAAAAATCATAAAAAATCATATATTTACAATTGTATATACAACTTAAAATACATATTTTTCCCAAAATAAGTGTTGTAGCATAACCATAAGGGCAGCAGTGATGTGTGAACTGAATTTGGCAACAATACAGTAAATTACAGTGAAGTTATTGAATTTTTTCATAAAAATCATCAAAATTCTACATTTACAATTGTATATACAATTTAAAATATATATTTTTCCCAAAATAAGTGTTGTAGTATAACCATCAGGGCAGCAGTGATGTGTGAACTGAATTTGGCAACAATACAGTAAATTACAGTGAAGTTATTGAATTTTTTTCATAAAAATCATAAAAATTCTACATTTACAATTGTATATACAATTTAAAATATATATTTTTCCCAAATAAGTTTTGTAGAATAACCATCAGGACAGCAGTGATGTGTGAACTGAATCTGGCAACAATACAGTAAATTACAGTGAAGTTATTGAATATTTTTCATAAAAAACATAAAAAATCATATATTTACAATTGTATATACAACTTAAAATACATCTTTTTCCCAAAATAAGTGTTGTAGTATAACCATAAGGGCAGCAGTGATGTGTGAACTGAATTTGGCAACAATACAGTAAATTACAGTGAAGTTATTGAATATTTTTCATAAAAAATCATCAAAATTCTACATTTACAATTGTATATACAATTTAAAATATATATTTTTCCCAAAATAAGTGTTATAGTATAAACATCAGGGCAGCAGTGATGTGTGAACTGAATCTGGCAACAATATAGTAAATTACAGTGAAGTTATTGAATATTTTTCAGAAAAATCATAAAACATCATATTTACAATTGTATATACAACTTAAAATACATATTTTTCCCAAAATAAGTGTTTGTAGTATAAACATCAGGGCAGCAGTGATGTGTGAACTGAATTTGGCAACAATACAGTAAATTACAGTGAAGTTATTGAATTTTTTTCATAAAAATCATAAAAATTCTACATTTACAATTGTATACAATTTAAAATACATATTTTTCCCAAAATAAGTGTTGTAGTATAACCATCAGGGCAGCAATGATGTGTGCACTGAATTTGGCAACAATACAGTAAATTACAGTGAAGTTATTGAATATTTTTCATAAAAATCATAAAAAATCATATTTACAATTGTATATACAACTTAAAATACATATTTTTCCCAAAATAAGTGTTTGTAGTATAAACATCAGGGCAGCAGTGATGTGTGAACTGAATTTGGCAACAATACAGTAAATTACAGTGAAGTTATTGAATTTTTTTCATAAAAATCATAAAAATTCTACATTTACAATTGTATACAATTTAAAATACATATTTTTCCCAAAATAAGTGTTGTAGTATAACCATCAGGGCAGCAATGATGTGTGCACTGAATTTGGCAACAATACAGTAAATTACAGTGAAGTTATTGAATATTTTTCATAAAAATCATAAAAAATCATATATTTACAATTGTATATACAACTTAAAATACATATTTTTCCCAAAATAAGTGTTTTAGCATAACCATAAGGGCAGCAGTGATGCGTGAACTGAATTTGGCAACAATACAGTAAATTACAGTGAAGTTATTGAATTTTTTTGATAAAAATCATAAAAATTCTACATTTACAATTGTATATACAATTTAAAATAGATATTTTTCCCAAAATAAGTGTTGTAGCATAACCATAATGGCAGCAGTGATGCGTTAACTGAATTTGGCAACAATACAGTAAATTACAGTGAAGTTATTGAATTTTTTTCATAAAATCATAAAAATTCTACATTTACAATTGTATATACAATTTAAAATATAGATTTTTCCCAAAATAAGTGTTGTAGTATAACCATCAGGGCAGCAGTGATGTGTGTACTGAATCTGGCAACAATACAGTTTATTACAGTGAAGTTATTGAATATTTTTCATAAAAAAATCATTTACAATTGTATATACAATTAAAATACATATTTTTCCCAAAAATAAGTGTTGTAGTATAACCATCAGGGCAGCAGTGATGTGTGAACTGAATTTGATGACACTATAGTGTGTGACAGTGAAGTTATTGACTGTTTTCGTAGTAACGCTTTTCGGGTTTTGCACTTTGCAGACGGTCCCTTCGGATCTGTCTCTCTGCCGCTTGCGCATAGAGATCAATGTATTTTGTCCACTGCGAGGGAAAGCTCGTTTGGAGGAAAATTAGGTTGTAGCTGATTGTCTACATTACTACGATTAAAAAGAGGTGTTATTTGTGCAGAAACAATGTTTAGCTCACGAGTTATTGACCCGGGAAGTTCGAATCTGTGAATTTACTGCCAACTTTACTCAACTGTTTTAGTTGGCTTCTCTGGCCTGCAAATGCAGTTCAGAAACATATTCATTCCATCCAGCCCTAAAATTAAAATTTTAACCCTTTTTTGACAGAAAGGTCTACTAGAATTATCTAAACAGTCCAGTATTTCATCATACATCACACATACAGTAGATCATATATGCTTAGAATTCTTACAATCGACATTATCACACACAATTGACTCAGTTGGCACATCTATATTGCTCAACCTCTTCTCTGTCAATAGTTTATATCCCCAAAGATCTTGCTGTGAGTCTTGCCCAGTCTAATTTTCTACTTTGTTCAGAATTTTGATAAAAAAATAAAAAAAAGTCTCGTGAATGTCCGCATTCCCCAAGAGTTTGTCAATAACAATCCGTTGTGCTTTATCACCAACATTCCGACCCAAGTGTAACCACCCCACTTTGTAGAGTGATCTACAGGTTCTCTACTGGACCAATGATTTTCTGTGGCTCAATAACCAAGGAAAACACTCAAATACACAAGTTCTTATGTTTTTTATGAAAAATATTCAATAACTTCACTGTAATTTACTGTATTGTTGCCAGATTCAGTTCACACATCACTGCTGTCCTGATGGTTATACTACAAAACTTATTTGGGAAAAATATATATTTTAAATTGTATATACAATTGTAAATGTAGAATTTTTATGATTTTTATGAAAAAAATTCAATAACTTCACTGTAATTTACTGTATTGTTGCCAAATTCGGTTCACACATCACTGCTGCCCTGATGGTTATACTACAACACTTATTTTGGGAAAAATATATATTTTAAATTGTATATACAATTGTAAATGTAGAATTTTGATGATTTTTATGAAAAAATTCAATAACTTCACTGTAATTTACTGTATTGTTGCCAAATTCAGTTCACACATCACTGCTGCCCTTATGGTTATGCTACAACACTTATTTTGGGAAAAATATGTATTTTAAGTTGTATATACAATTGTAAATATATGATTTTTTATGATTTTTATGAAAGAATATATTCAATAACTTCACTGTAATTTACTGTATTGTTGCCAAATTCAGTTCAGACATCACTGCTGTCCTGATGGTTATACTACAACACTTATTTTGGGAAAAATATGTATTTTAAGTTGTATATACAATTGTAAATGTAGAATTTTTATGATTTTCATGAAAAATATTCAATAACTTCACTGTAATTTACTGTATTGTTGCCAAATTCAGTTCACACATCACTGCTGCCCTTATGGTTATGCTACAACACTTATTTTGGGAAAAATATGTATTTTAAGTTGTATATACAATTGTAAATATATGATTTTTTTATGATTTGTATGAAAAAAATTCAATAACGTCACTGTAATTTACTGTATTGTTGCCAGATTCAGTTCACACATCACTGCTGCCCTGATGTTTATACTACAACACTTATTTTGGGAAAATATATATATTTTAAATTGTATATACAATTGTAAATGTAGAATTTTTATGATTTTTATCAAAAATATTCAATAACTTCACTGTAATTTACTGTATTGTTGCCAAATTTAGTGCACACATCACTGCTGCCATGATGGTTATACTACAACACTTATTTTGGGAAAATATATATATTTTAAATTGTATATACAATTGTAAATGTAGAATTTTTATGATTTTTATCAAAAATATTCAATAACTTCACTGTAATTTACTGTATTGTTGCCAAATTTAGTGCACACATCACTGCTGCCCTGATGGTTATACTACAACACTTATTTTGGGAAAAATATGTATTTTAAGTTGTATATACAATTGTAAATATATGATTTTTTTTATGATTTTTATGAAAAATATTCAATAACTTCACTGTAATTTACTGTATTGTTGCCAAATTCAGTGCACACATCACTGCTGCCCTGATGGTTATACTACAACACTTATTTTGGGAAAAATATGTATTTTAAGTTGTATATACAATTGTAAATATATGATTTTTTATGATTTTTATGAAAAATATTCAATAACTTCACTGTAATTTACTGTATTGTTGCCAGATTCAGTTCACACATCACTGCTGCCCTGATGTTTATACTACAACACTTATTTTGGGAAAAATATATATTTTAAGTTGTATATACAATTGTAAATGTAGAATTTTTATGATTTTTATGAATAAATAAGTGTTGTAGCATAACCATAAGGGCAGCAGTGATGTGTGAACTGAATTTGGCAACAATACAGTAAATTACAGTGAAGTTATTGAATATTTTTAATGAAAATCATAAAAATTCTACATTTACAATTGTATATTCAACTTAAAATACATATTTTTCCCAAAATAAGTGTTGTAGTATAACCATCAGGACAGCAGTGATGTCTGAACTGAATTTGGCAACAATACAGTAAATTACAGTGAAGTTATTGAATATTTTTTCATAAAAATCATAAAAAATCATATATTTACAATTGTATATACAACTTAAAATACATATTTTTCCCAAAATAAGTGTTGTAGCATAACCATAAGGGCAGCAGTGATGTGTGAACTGAATTTGGCAACAATACAGTAAATTACAGTGAAGTTATTGAATTTTTTCATAAAAATCATCAAAATTCTACATTTACAATTGTATATACAATTTAAAATATATATTTTTCCCAAAATAAGTGTTGTAGTATAACCATCAGGGCAGCAGTGATGTGTGAACTGAATTTGGCAACAATACAGTAAATTACAGTGAAGTTATTGAATTTTTTTCATAAAAATCATAAAAATTCTACATTTACAATTGTATATACAATTTAAAATATATATTTTTCCCAAATAAGTTTTGTAGTATAACCATCAGGACAGCAGTGATGTGTGAACTGAATCTGGCAACAATACAGTAAATTACAGTGAAGTTATTGAATATTTTTCATAAAAAACATAAAAAATCATATATTTACAATTGTATATACAACTTAAAATACATCTTTTTCCCAAAATAAGTGTTGTAGTATAACCATAAGGGCAGCAGTGATGTGTGAACTGAATTTGGCAACAATACAGTAAATTACAGTGAAGTTATTGAATATTTTTCATAAAAAATCATCAAAATTCTACATTTACAATTGTATATACAATTTAAAATATATATTTTTCCCAAAATAAGTGTTATAGTATAAACATCAGGGCAGCAGTGATGTGTGAACTGAATCTGGCAACAATATAGTAAATTACAGTGAAGTTATTGAATATTTTTCAGAAAAATCATAAAACATCATATTTACAATTGTATATACAACTTAAAATACATATTTTTCCCAAAATAAGTGTTTGTAGTATAAACATCAGGGCAGCAGTGATGTGTGAACTGAATTTGGCAACAATACAGTAAATTACAGTGAAGTTATTGAATTTTTTTCATAAAAATCATAAAAATTCTACATTTACAATTGTATACAATTTAAAATACATATTTTTCCCAAAATAAGTGTTGTAGTATAACCATCAGGGCAGCAATGATGTGTGCACTGAATTTGGCAACAATACAGTAAATTACAGTGAAGTTATTGAATATTTTTCATAAAAATCATAAAAAATCATATTTACAATTGTATATACAACTTAAAATACATATTTTTCCCAAAATAAGTGTTTGTAGTATAAACATCAGGGCAGCAGTGATGTGTGAACTGAATTTTGCAACAATACAGTAAATTACAGTGAAGTTATTGAATTTTTTTCATAAAAATCATAAAAATTCTACATTTACAATTGTATACAATTTAAAATACATATTTTTCCCAAAATAAGTGTTGTAGTATAACCATCAGGGCAGCAATGATGTGTGCACTGAATTTGGCAACAATACAGTAAATTACAGTGAAGTTATTGAATATTTTTCATAAAAATCATAAAAAATCATATATTTACAATTGTATATACAACTTAAAATACATATTTTTCCCAAAATAAGTGTTTTAGCATAACCATAAGGGCAGCAGTGATGCGTGAACTGAATTTGGCAACAATACAGTAAATTACAGTGAAGTTATTGAATTTTTTTGATAAAAATCATAAAAATTCTACATTTACAATTGTATATACAATTTAAAATAGATATTTTTCCCAAAATAAGTGTTGTAGCATAACCATAATGGCAGCAGTGATGCGTTAACTGAATTTGGCAACAATACAGTAAATTACAGTGAAGTTATTGAATTTTTTTCATAAAATCATAAAAATTCTACATTTACAATTGTATATACAATTTAAAATATAGATTTTTCCCAAAATAAGTGTTGTAGTATAACCATCAGGGCAGCAGTGATGTGTGTACTGAATCTGGCAACAATACAGTTTATTACAGTGAAGTTATTGAATATTTTTCATAAAAAAATCATTTACAATTGTATATACAATTAAAATACATATTTTTCCCAAAAATAAGTGTTGTAGTATAACCATCAGGGCAGCAGTGATGTGTGAACTGAATTTGATGACACTATAGTGTGTGACAGTGAAGTTATTGACTGTTTTCGTAGTAACGCTTTTCGGGTTTTGCACTTTGCAGACGGTCCCTTCGGATCTGTCTCTCTGCCGCTTGCGCATAGAGATCAATGTATTTTGTCCACTGCGAGGGAAAGCTCGTTTGGAGGAAAATTAGGTTGTAGCTGATTGTCTACATT
Organism: Leuciscus leuciscus; assembly: GCF_965113295.1. NCBI lineage: Eukaryota > Metazoa > Chordata > Actinopteri > Cypriniformes > Leuciscidae > Leuciscus > Leuciscus leuciscus. Next base: position 9,084,059 of record NC_138733.1, on the reverse strand, counting down.
ACTACGATTAAAAAGAGGTGTTATTTGTGCAGAAACAATGTTTAGCTCACGAGTTATTGACCCGGGAAGTTCGAATCTGTGAATTTACTGCCAACTTTACTCAACTGTTTTAGTTGGCTTCTCTGGCCTGCAAATGCAGTTCAGAAACATATTCATTCCATCCAGCCCTAAAATTAAAATTTTAACCCTTTTTTGACAGAAAGGTCTACTAGAATTATCTAAACAGTCCAGTATTTCATCATACATCACACATACAGTAGATCATATATGCTTAGAATTCTTACAATCGACATTATCACACACAATTGACTCAGTTGGCACATCTATATTGCTCAACCTCTTCTCTGTCAATAGTTTATATCCCCAAAGATCTTGCTGTGAGTCTTGCCCAGTCTAATTTTCTACTTTGTTCAGAATTTTGATAAAAAAATAAAAAAAAGTCTCGTGAATGTCCGCATTCCCCAAGAGTTTGTCAATAACAATCCGTTGTGCTTTATCACCAACATTCCGACCCAAGTGTAACCACCCCACTTTGTAGAGTGATCTACAGGTTCTCTACTGGACCAATGATTTTCTGTGGCTCAATAACCAAGGAAAACACTCAAATACACAAGTTCTTAGATATAAATATAACAATTTTATTTTTGAACAAGCATAGTATTAAAACCCAGGGGGGGACAGCAGGTTGATGCAATAACAGGTACCATTCTAATCATGTATTTGTAATTAATGATAACATTTAATCAATAAGCTTAAAGATAAATAAAGCATCAATCAAACAGGACAATATATTCGGCACAAGGTTACCAAGGTTGTTAAATACATGCATTAAATCAATTCATGTGATCACCTATAACACGCATAATTTCATTGCACTGCAAACCTCATACAAAGTCATATAAATCACTTAAATACCACACCAATAAATACACACCAAATATCAGGACATACCATCAATACCACTCACGCTAAATACATAGCCGTCGTCAATAGCTATACAGTATAAGAGTCATATGGGAGGTAACCTGCTCTCCTACCCCCTTACTCACACGCGCTCACTTTGCACGCAAATAGCGCCGGGGGACCGGTAATCACACACATAAATTAAAGCCTCCCCGGCGAACATAGCAATACCAAGACACACATCAATAACATTAAAATGAAAGTGTACTGCTGGCTTCCTTACCCACTACCGGACGTGGGTTCACGCATTCAAAGAAATCGATGGCGGCCGCCAAACTTTCAGGGAAAAACCCCCAACAAAATATCCCTCCCAGTCGCACGCGTCTATCTCCAACCCACGTCCCGGCACGGCAGCCTCGGCAAAGAACTCAGCAGCACGCACAAAAAGCCCTGCCAAACAACAAATACATCATACCTTTATGGCTTTGATCCCTGATTGCTAATGCAACACAGGTGTTTCTCTTCCCCGGCACATCATGAGGAAAACACTGTGGACGCTAGTAGCGTTGCCACTCCCCTTATTTGGGATGAGCAGCTTACATCCACCCCCCCTACTCTAAATGTGTCCGCACATTCCCACTCGAATACTTCACATTCTATAACGTTGAGGCAACAGGCCCTTCGTGGCCCGAGTGGACCGTCTTGAACATTCGACCTGTGAAGCATGTGAACCTGAGGGATTTTCCCCCTGTGCAGTCTGTAATGTTGCTCCATCCATGTCCATATTACGGGCAGTCTCTCCATCCTTTTGTGTGGGTACTGGCAGACCTGTAAGACAGCCCCCCACCCAAGGATACATACACCAATTACTGTTCATAGGATTAACATTAGAATCAGGATGCAAGACCTCTACTTCTTCCTCCTCTGAAGGCAAGGAAATCTCAAACTTACATGGGCTTAACATATTGCGATGCAACACTCTCTCGCCACCATCACCCCTTTCCTTCTTAACCACATAAACGGGTATATCGGGATTAGGTTGTGACGAAACTATATATATATTCCGTTCCCATTTATCATCCAATTTACCCTGTCCCCTGGCCCTCTTATTCAGTACCATGACTCTCTGACCCACCAACAAAGGTTCCCACTTGACCCTACGGTCAAACCCCTTCTTTTGATGCACTTGAGCCTTCTGAATGAGTTTTCTGGCTTGATTATAGGCAGTCACTAGTCTTTCATGGTGGTGGTGCACCCAGCTACCTGTTGTGCCTGAGAATTCATCTCCCCGGCCCAGCATCACATCAATGGGCAATTTCGCATGACGGCCAAACATTAGAAAATAAGGGGTATACCCTGTAGAGGAATGGGGTGAATTATTGTATGCCTGTACCAACTCTGCCACATACTGATCCCAGTTCTCCTTCTGGTCATCCCTTAATGTACCCAGCATACTCAGCAATGTCCGATTAAAATGCTCACATTGTCCATTTCCTGCTGGGTGATAGGGCGTTGTGTGAGACTTACTGATGTTGTACAATGAACATAATTCTTTGATGACTTTTGATTCAAAATTGGGGCCCGGGTCAGAGTGCAGCTGATCAAACCCCCCAAAAGGCTGTATAAAGTGTCCCCACAACACCCTTGCGGTAGTCACTGCTGTTTGGTCCAAAGTTGGCACTGCAACTGCATAACGAGTGAAGTGATCCATCATTACTAGAATATTGCACATTCCACTGCGTGAAGTCTCCAGTGACAGGAAGTCGACAGAAACAATCTGCAGAGGATATTCTGATTGAATAGATACAAGGGGGGCACTCACTTTATTAACTGGAGTCTTATGCAGATTGCAACGAGCACATTGGAGGCACCACTTCTCCACTCCTCGCGCCAGTCCTGGCCAGAAGAAACGTCTGCGTACCAAGCCCAGGGTCTTTTCCATTCCCAGGTGTCCTGCGTGGTCATGCACCCATCCCAGGACTTGATTCTGCAGACACTGAGGTACAATCACTTGTTTCCATTTGTCAAATGTCTTTGGATCACATACCTCCCTGCACAGCAGCCCCTGATCCACACAGAGGCGGCCCCACTGTCGCAGCAGCACTTGAGTGGGCCGGTCTTCAGCTGCTCGCTCTTTTGGAACTGGCCCTCTTCCTCTGTCCATATAGACCCATAGTCGTGACACCACTGGACAATTCCGCTGTGCCCTCACCCACTCGGCCAGCAAGCTGGGGCCAACTCTGTCTTTATTTATTTGTGTCCCTGCCTCCATCTTCAGACCCTCCTCCAGTACGACATCTTCAACCACTGGAACAAAAGCATGGACACAGGCACGAACCACTTCAGATGCTACATATCCACCCTCACCACATGGGGCCATCCCATCCTCTGTCGTCCTGACAGTAGTCTCATTCACAGGCCACCTGGAGAGGGCATCAGCATTTCCATTTGTCCGCCCCGGTCTATATCGCACCTCAAACTGAAATCCTGCGAGCTGGGCCGCCCATCGCTGCTCCACTGCACCCAGATTTGCTGTATTCAAATGAGCCAGTGGGTTGTTATCTGTAAACACAGTAAAGGGAGACACAGCAAGATATTCCCGAAACTTTTCTACTATGGCCCATTTCAACGCCAACAGTTCTAATTTAAATGAGCTGTAGTTTTTATCGTTTCTTTCGGTTGGACGGAGGCTTCTACTTCCATAGGAGATCACTCTCTCCCTTCCGTCTTGTATCTGTGCCAGTACTGCCCCCAAACCTGTCTGACTGGCATCAGTATACAACAAAAATGGCAACTGAAAGTCCACATAAGCCAGTATGGGTGCTTGTAGGAGAGAGTCCTTTAATTTCTTAAATGCCAGGTCCTGTTCCTCACCCCATGCCCAGCAGTTTTGTTTACCTATGGCCGGTCGGATGCGTCGTTTTGATGTCCCCCACATCATAGAGTTCAGGGGTGCTGCGATATGGGCAAAGTTTTTTATAAAGCGTCTATAGTACCCTGCTAAGCCCAGGAAAGCGCGCAGCTGGGTGATATTCTGAGGAGTTGCCCAGGCCTCCACTGCTCGCAACTTCTCAGGGTCTGGTGACACCCCTCCTTCTGCAATCACATGGCCTAAGTAATGCACTTCATGCTGGAAGAGAAAGCACTTAGTAGGTTTAACTTTCAGGCCAAAGTTCTCCAGGCGGCTGAAAACCAAATCCAGATGAGCAATGTGGGCCTCAAAAGAAGGGGAGAAGACAATTATATCATCCAAATAGAGCAACAATGTTTCGAAATTTTGGTCACCCAGGCAACTTTCAACCAGTCTCTGAAATGTTCCTGGAGCATTGCATAGCCCCATCGGCATCCGATTAAATTCATATAACCCCATAGGTGTCACAAAGGCCGTCTTCTCCTTATGTGTAACACCATTCAACCTCCTGTAGTCTACACAGAAACGAAGGGTGCCGTCCTTCTTTCTGACGAGCACTACAGGCGCTGCCCAGGGGCTATAGCTCTCCCTAATAATACCATTTTCAAACATGTTACTCAAAAGTCCCCTCACTTCTTGATACAATTTTGGTGGAATCCTATTATACCGTTCTCTAATTGGAGCTACATCGCCTGTTGGTATCACATGCAACACCCTATCAGTGTACCCATAATCCTCCTCATGTTCTGAGAAGACCTTCTGATGCTTGGATAACAATTTAGCAATCATCTCTTGTTGTTCAGTACTAAATTGTAGTGGGTCTAATGGGACAGTCACAGACCGAAACACCTGTTCTTGTTCTACATCCTGCACTCTATTCTGCCTCACCCCCACCTCCACGGTCTCATCATCCAACGATCTTAACTCTACATCTCCTTGCCGACTTGGACACAACTCAACCTCAAAAATCTGCCCTATTCGACAGCGCTGAAAAAGAGTCACTGGGGCTGTAGAAAGATTTAGAATTCGGACCATAACTCTACCCTTTGAAACTGTGCTCAATGATCTAGCTACCAATAACCGACCCGGCAATACATCTTGACAAGGTTCTACTAAACCCACATAATCCTTCCTGTCAGGTCGTAAACGTGCACATGCCTCTATCACTACCTCTGACTGTGCTGGTATTATCTTTCGTTTTCCCTGCGACCAGTAAATTGAACTTATCTGTCCTGACTCATCAGCAAACTTTAAAAGATCTTCACACACCGAAAACATCTGATGCCACACCTTAACCTGCACTTCACCTTCTGCCCCTACACAACCATCCCCAGTCTGTGTCATCAGAAAATCTCTACACTCCTTAATCACATTCATGCCAATTAGTCCTGGGTACAATGATCCATTTGAGTCTTTAACAATCAACACTCCCCTTTTTGGTATAACTTTCCCACATATATTCAAATCCACCTCAATATATCCAATATACGGAATCGTTAACCCATTAGCAGCTACCAAATTGAACTTTTGAATTGGTGGGTACATTGTTGGTCCTCTAGTCTCAAAATATTTTTAAAAATAGCTTTCGGTCAATGTAGTCACTTGTGAACCTGTATCAATCAAGCAAGGCGTTTTAACCCCCTGTATCACCACTTCCACAACTGGACATTGTCCTATTAAATGATCTTTCTTTTCTGATTGGCCACTACCCAATATACCCACTGATTGGGCCTGTACAGTGGGTTCTAGAAGTTTAAAGGCCCCTGTGCTCCCTCTGCAACTCCACAACGTCTTTCAATATGCCCAACTTGTTTGCAACGTCGGCAGATAGGTCTTCCCTGATGGTCAAATTGATCTGAACTTCTTCGACCCCTCCTTAACTCATACCTAGATCTTGCATTATCACTACTTGGCAATAAGTGCTGAACTCCTTCACGAACTTCCTTAATCATTCCAGCAACCATTTCCTTTATTTCTCCTTTTAACTGCAAAAAGACCTCCTGTTTAATCTCCTCTACCAATTTCGTTGTATCGGGGGCTGGTTTTAACTGTACTGTTGCAGCTACTGCTTGCCTTACCTCCCCAAACTCCTCTGCTCGTGGATTGCTTCTTGTTTGACTTCTACAAAAGAACTATCAGGAGCTGCCCTGACCATACCCCGAAGTTCCCTACGCAATCCTACATCACAGAGTCCCAAAATAAATTGGTCACGTAAAACATTACCCATAATGGTGCCATCACCCCTATTCTCCAACCGATTACTCAATTCTTGAAGTGCCAAGGCAAACTGCCTAACATTCTCATCTGTCCTTTGTTTATGAGTAAAAAATTGGGCACGAAGGGTTGCAAGGGGGACAATATCTCCATAAATGCTTTTCAAAAATGACAATATCTGATCAGCTGTCGTACGCTGTGCTGTTGGCAAGGCTAACACTTCCCTCTTTGCTTCCCCATCAAGATTACCTATTATAGCAGAAACCTTTTGCACCTCAGAAAAAGGGTATATATTAAACATTGATGTCTGCATATTATACCAATCCTGAAAATTATTCCCCTGTACCATTTGATCTCCATTAAATTTTTGACACCAAGGTGTCCCCATCATCATTGGAAACATAAACATATTTGCATTTGTTGCTTGATTCTGAGCCATATCAGGTGAACCATCTACTCTCTGCTGCCCCTCACTAGATGTAGAAGGCAACTGTACTGATGGTTGTGCAGTTGACATTTTCCTGGTTATTGCCCACAGTCCAGACTGACAAAACTACGCCAAGTTGTAACCACCCCACTTTGTAGAGTGATCTACAGGTTCTCTACTGGACCAATGATTTTCTGTGGCTCAATAACCAAGGAAAACACTCAAATACACAAGTTCTTAGATATAAATATAACAATTTTATTTTTGAACAAGCATAGTATTAAAACCCAGGGGGGGACAGCAGGTTGATGCAATAACAGGTACCATTCTAATCATGTATTTGTAATTAATGATAACATTTAATCAATAAGCTTAAAGATAAATAAAGCATCAATCAAACAGGACAATACCCTCGGGAGTTATATGACACGACAACTCTTAGATTCATAAATCATGTTCATAACTTCATTACAGCAGACGCATGCGCCTCAGATGCCGACACACTTCTTAAACTATAGGTGTTACTACGGGCGTGCATTTGCTCTGGGTTTGCGTGCCTCAAAAAATCGGCGTACAAATACTCCATGTGGTCAGATCTGTGGCTCATATACATCGTCCACCTTATCACATTCGACAGTTAGCCTATACTTTAAAGGAACTGTATCGATTGACATGTCCTTTATAAAGCTAGTCGGATTGGGAGAACAAACCAGCTAGGTTTTAGGCTTCTAATTAGGTTAGTTGAAGTAGTTTATTATCAGCGGCGATGTTTAAACATTTGTCACTGCGAAGAGGAATGCGTAAAATGTCGCGCGAGGACTTCATGGATGAATCGAGCGAGTTGGTGAATCATTTTCACTCAAAGGAACCGATTCGCTGCAATGAACTTTTAAACGTAAGCCAACCAAGACCCGCCTACATTTCTCTCCTCTCATCTCCTCTCTTCTCCTGCTCGCAGTTCTAGTTCTCCAGCTTTCAACAAGTTATGTGCGGCGCTTAGTCAAATGTGATCTGAGGATAAAATAATCAGCTGGATCTGCCGGTTAACGGTTATTACAGCTTTCTTCTTGATTGGATTTATTATTGGTGAGTTTCTCTACCTTAATACGTATTTTTGATTATGTGCAATGCCTCTCTCGCGAGACAGGTTGTTTTTTTAGCAGTGGCGGCGCCAGGGAGGAGCTATGGTGCTGCAGCTCCCCCTATAATAGCCATAGCACCTGCATGCCCAGGCCAGCACCCCCAATAATTGTCTGTAATTTTTTATATTTATATTTTAATGTCATGTTTGAATAGTCTTTTTCATGTTGTTAAAAATAGGAATTAAATAATAATTTAAAAATCGCGAGCGGGCGCGGGCGCCGTGAGCGCTGAGCAAGCAGGAACGAGTAACGTTAGTGAGTTGTCGTCGAAAAAGATGGATAAAGCAAAAAAGCTGTCGGGGACTAAAAATAGAAAAAGAAAGAGGGAAAAGGAGATGGCATGTCAATTGATGCGACAGCAGCTAATTAAGTGGATGGTAAAAGGCTACAGGTAGGATTTTGTGTGACATCCAGGCATGTAGGCTACTGGCCATCGGGACTACCGGGAGATTCCCGGTGGGCCGACGTTCTTTTTGGGCCGATACATCTCTTTTTTTTTTTTTTTTTTTTTTTTTTTTTTTTTGTCTTAACGGCCCATAAACGACGCCGTACTTCGGCGGCCCATTCGTTTTGTTTAGTTTAATTGGCGGCGCATGGGTTAGTGCCGGTGTTACAATATATTCAGTTCCTGAAATATTTGGTTCCAATGGGTGGAGCTACCATGAATATTTACGAGACCATAGCGTGGGCGGGGCGACAAATACAAGCGAGTGGAAGAGTAGTATGAAGCTGCAGACTCGGAGCCTGCATCTACAGTCCCGCACCCAGAGTCCCGCATTCTCAGACCCCTCAGCGCCTCCTATCAAATTGGATCGGATAAACATTTGAAGAACTTAAGCCGAAACGTGAGTATCGTCAATTTTATTTAGCGAATCATACTCATTCGATTTCTTTTTTAATCAAACTACTTTATAGCTCATCGATACACCAACATATGAATAGTCCATTTAATATTTAGTTTGTAACAAAATTTGAGCCGTTAATGTAGGCTATGTTTTTTTGCCGAAAATATTTTGATAGCTAACGTTAGCCTTTAACCTTGGACTTTTTGTAGACAAGCCATTGTAAAAATTTGATTAAAATTAGTTGATATAAAGTAGACCAATTAAATACATTTAAGTGTGTTAATATTAATTATTTTACTTTATATAATTTATGTAGACTACTTAAATTAGTTTTTATTAAACGTAAGTATTAAAATTAATCAATATTAATTTAACTGTGATATGAAGTTGTTGCCAGCCATTTACAACTCATACAATTGCCTAATAATCAAATTTATTATGCCTTCACTATGTATTAACCAGTCTATATTAACATATGAGCTAGAATGTGTCATTTGGCCTTTTGTTTGGGTTCCTTCTTTTAATTTGTATTGACTGAAATGTTTTATATATTAATTAATTTATTTATATGGACAGGCCATCATTCATGGCCTATATGAGATGCAGGCATTATCCTAGCAGGAGGCTGAGGAGGTGTTCCTCTGTGGCCCTATTCACTCTAGGAATGCTTTGTAATTTGCATTTGCAAAAAAATATATTATTTATTATTACACAATATTTTTGACAATGGCATTCATCTTTTATTTTAGTGAAGTTGAGGAATTTGACAGTGATTGCAAAAAAAGGAAAAAAGGAGCATTCGCCCACCAGAAAGTAATTATTATGTATTTACATTACATTTTACATTTATTCATTTAGCAGAATGAGGAGGTTTTTTTTAATGCAATTAAAGACGAAAAGTAAAGTCACTAACACAAGTCTTTCTTCCTTTTTTCTTTGCTTTGTCCTGTTTACAGCAAGATGATGTTTAGGTGATCGTTAAATAAAGTACAGAATTGTTTATTATTGGTGTTTTGTCTATTCTTATTTGAGTTTTGCTTTGCATTCAAAATATCAAAAATGTTAGCAATGTTAGGTTTTGTAATGTTAGCAAGGTATAATGTTAATTAGACCATTATAGGTTGAACTGAAAGAAAAATTCGAATTTGAATAAAAAAAAAAAAACATTGTAGCAATATTGTAGCAATATAATATCACATAATATTTTTCAGAAGATACTTCAATCTGTAATTGTATCACTTCCATCAGTAATTTTCTTTCAATTTCACCCACGCTCAAAAAATAACTAAGGGGTAATTTGTTAGTCAGAGAACACAATGAGTTTTTTTGGCATATGCATTAAGCAGGGAACGCAAATATTTATTTGGATAACTTAAAATAAAACGAGACCGTAATATAATATTGCATCCTATTGTTTTCAATGGCATTTGGATTAGGGTGTTATACGATCTTTGAAACAGCAGGAGGCGCTGAGGGGTCTGAGAATGCGGGACTCTGGGTGCGGGACTGTAGATGCAGGCTCCGAGTCTGCAGCTTCATAATGTTGGAGTGGAACGGAAATTATTAGCGTGAGCGCCTGCTCGTTTTGTTTTATGGATTATTTATTTCAAACAGGTAATAAAGATGAACGAAGTTAATCTTAAACTACTCGTATATATTTTATAAATAATTCATCGTTTTGTAGCATGTGTTTCAGTACTCTGAGTTTACCTGAACTGAACTAATCCTCTAGAAAGCGTTGCAAGACCTACAATAAAGGCATATTTCTCCAAATTTTCCCAGATTAGTTGTTGCTGACATTATAGAACTGTTCGTTTCTCTTGAATTACTGAGATTAGGATTTTTAAAGGTGTGTGATTGCTGGTTAAATAAATATTTACAAATATATTCTTGTGTCTTTATTCTGTCTTTCAAAGTTGTCTGCATATTATTCAAATAGCCTTTAAATTATAGGCTGATAGCTCAAGACGACATAAGAACTTGGAGTTGCATGCTTTGGATGTTGCTTTATACTGACTCAACTGAAAATCTTTTTGATACACAACCTTTACTTTATCAAAGGTTATCATAAATGTTAAGCTTCAGATGCATTAACAGTTGTTTTCTCTAGCAATGCTTTAGAACAGTGGTCAAATTAATTGATAATAATGACTAACCATTAATCATAAAAATTAGGCCTACATCTTATCAGTTTAGTAATGTTATCATTCTTATGTAATCTTTTTGTAAACAAGTGAACAGAAAAACACACTGGTGTAGAAGGCATGGGTATACCAAAATATTAAGGAAAGGTATATTTATAAATACATATTTGAATAATATAGTAAACATTTTATTAGTCCTGCTGTATTAATTTTCTCTTGTCTAACATTCTTGTTTTTATAGCTGAATTTGAATAAAATATGTAATTTTAAGACACTGTATCTTACTATAAAAATAATTTCGAGTTAATGAATGAATGCTTTAAAAAAAACTCAATAAATGCTTTAAAAAAAACTCAATAATTTTTTCACAGAAATATGTTGAGGCAGATGTTTTTGTTTATCAATTTTAAACAGTCTAGATCATATTTAGGATAGGTAGATAACTTTATGCATATAGTTTTATATTATAAAAATTATATGTATTATATTCTTTAACTGAGAATACTTTTTAATTATATGTCCATATCCCACCACACCTGAGAAACTGACCTCTATTTCTGACCTCTATGTCTGTGCAATTTACTATTGTACACAGCTTTGGCCAATAAATAATTGGTTCAGTACATATAGTTTGTGAAGCATTCAACATCCAGTTAGCTATGGTGATGTTTTAAAATAATAACGAGTCTCAACCACAATTCATATACATAACCTACCCATCTTTGTTGAATTTGTCACTTGGGCTGTCAATATAAGGAAATGTTTAAAACCTTGTATGAATTGAAAGAAAATCTGGAAAGGTTCCTCATGGTGTTTCTAAATTTTTTTTTAAATATGTCCTTCTTAGAAGGGCACATAACTTCACAATGAGAGGTGAGTTAAGTAACACTTAGTGATTTCTGTCTCTTCATGATCAAAACATACTACTTTTAGATGAAGTCTTATTCTAATCTATAGTATACAGTGAGGTTTTTATTTGCCCTAGATGCAAACACCCTTAATGTTGTACTCCCATGCATGATATCAGTGAAAGAAAATTTGAAATTTGGCATTGCCAAATAAAAAACTACATTAAATGAATCAATTTGCTAGAGTTTTGTCTCTGTTTTATTACAATTAAGTGCACTTACCTTTGGAATGGTAGTGATTCAAAACTACAAATTGCACAAACTGAGTATAAAATTACTTTAGTTGGACCTTGCTATGTATACATCAATACAATTGAAATAATTATCACTTAATTTGACCAATGTTCTAAAGCATTAAAACAACAGCAACTGAAGCTTAACATTTATGATAACCTTTGACAGTTGTGTATCAAAAAGATTTTCAGTTGAGTGTAAAGCAACATTCAAAGCATGCAACAACATGCAACTCCAAGTTGCCTATGTTGTCTTGAGCTATATCATCCTATAAAAGCTATTTCAATAATAGCCTATACAGACAACTTTGGGAGACAGAATCAAAACACAAGAATATATTTGTAAATATTTATTTAAACATGCAATAATAGACATTTAAAAAGCTTAATCTCAGTCATTCGTGAGAAACGAACAGTTATGAGTAGTTTAAGACAAAACGCGATCTGAGGCGCTCACGCTAATAATTTCTGTTCCACTCGCTTGTATACGCCCCGCCCATGCACGCTATGGTCTCGTGAATATTCATGGTAGCTCCACCCATTGGAACCAAATATTTCAGGAACCGAATATATTGTAACACCGGTGTAATGCATTGGTCAAAAAAAGTCAGCGTTAGTTTTTTTTCCTGACACCCCATGAAACACGTAGATCAGCGGCCCATTGGTTCTTTTCTTGATTGACACTGGGCTGGCCCAATCACATCTTTAATGTGAAGTAGAAATACTCTCTCAAGTATAGAAATTAGTACAAAACTAATTATGAAAGTTTCATTTATTTTTCAGTGCATTTGTTTTGCAATATATGGCTATACTATCATGGGATTAATATTATAACTATTATTATGTAGTAGTGTAATGTAGACTGACACTGTAACTAAAAGAGGTTTACATTTTTCTTTCTTTAATTTGCACACTGAATATGGGTTGGAGCTTTTAATTTTTAACTCTCAAAGTGCACCAGATTGATGATTGCCAAAATTGTTGCTGCATACCCCTCTGACACTGGGTAGTTGCGTCCCTGTCTATAGCCCCTGCGTCGAATACTTTTACATATATATACAGTATATATCTGCTTATAGTCGTGGAACGAGTATAGTTAATGCGGGCGTGTACGCATGTGTAGGCCTATACCAAGGGTGGTCCGATGCTAACTCCATAATGAAACGCCCCACAATTCAAAGCACCTTCTCTTAAGTGTTGAGCATCCCCATAGCACCTGCAACAGAAAATCTCTGGAGCCGCCACTGTTTTTTAGACTGTCCTTTGTGCATCATTTTGCCATAAAAACATGTTGATACAAAGTGGCCAAATATAGGGTTCGTTAGAAATAGCAACTCAAATGTTTATTAATTTTTCGTTGCTTATGGTCAAAATCAAATTGAGGTGTTTGATACCTGTTGGTCTCACCTGTCCAGATCTCCTGTGCTGCATTCCTCAGGTCTTGAATGTCTGGATTTAGGACAGGTGTGACTATACTGAGACCCCATAGATCTTTATTTAAATGCAGGTGTTTAAATACCTTTTATTTGGATAAATATGTTTACAGATAAACACAGTCTTGAAGAAATGTTCAAGGGTCCCACAACCATGAAATATCAGAGAATTTAAAGATCTGGGAAACTCATGGAAATAAATCAGTGATGTAGCCTATATTTATTTTCTGAATGCATTTTTTTGTGTGTGTAATTATGTTCAGCTCTAAATATTGCATTAGCTATAAATTGCTCTCTGTGAGTTAGATTCTTTCATAAACATGCTAAACCAAATCTACATGGAAAAAAAGTCATGAAAATCCATCAAATGGTGTGTGAACCCCGGATGTTTTGCTCACTTTGTTTATTGTTGCTTTCAATGATACATTACACAAAATAAAGGTTATTTTTGTAGAATTGGTGGTTCCATGAAGAATCTTTAACATTAATGGAACCTTTCCATTGTATAAAACATTCTTTAGATTCTTAAAATGTTCCTTACACTCGTTTCTTTGAAGAACCGTTCACTGAAAGGTTCTCTGGGGAACTCAAACTGGTTCTTCTATAGTTTTTCTGTGAAAAACCCCTTTAGGAACCTTTATTTTTAAGAGTGAGTGCATTCATGATGTTTAATTTTGAACAGACCTTCATCAAAAATTCCTCTTATGCACATTAAACAGAGGAATTGCTAATATTTCTCAGACCTGGTTTGGTGTAACGTGTGTGTTTCTCATCATCTTAGGCTGGTTTGCTCGACCTACTACTGTCAATCATGGACACGCGTCGAAAAGCTTCCTGCAAGACTTTCTGGATGAGATGCAAGCAGAGAATATTAAACACCATCTAGTCCTGATATTATTGAATGATATTAAGTGCATCTAAAACATAAGCTGGTGATACAACTGCATGTATTGTTGGCGGATTAAAGGTCATATAAATATAGGAGTTGCATCCTTTTTAGGTAATTTATGAACTAAAAGTGTTTATCTTTTTATTTTGTTTATTTAATAATAGTGTTTTTATTTAGTTAAGGGAAGAATGTTTTAATGTGGAATGAATATTAATGTTGTAATGTGAATGATATTTTTGGTGGGTTGATGTTGCAGCAGTTTTCTCATCCAAGACAAAGTTCTCCTGCGGGAGACATTATAAGTACTTTGACACACAGCCTGTTAGCCTAGTTGTCCTTCTCATTTGGAGAGGAGCCAGTCTAGATTATGTTTGTCTCATGTTTGTCATATATAGGAAGTTCACCAGGCTTCCACACCTGGCAGGAACGCAGCAGAATCTGGATCTGGCGGAGCAGATTGGAGCCGAGTGGATGGACCCGTATCTACAACGTGATTGGCTGGATCCGAGGAGCCAGGTGACATTACATTATCTGGTTTATTTTGGGGGTCTACTCTGTTTGAAAGTTTGCGTAGCTTTATTTTATACTATCTAGTTGAGTTTGGTTGTGTGTGTTCAGACCGGTACGTGATTCTGGGCGGCCATCGTGACGCTTGGGTTTTCGGAGGGATTGATCCCGTGTCAGGAGCTGCTGTGGTGCACGAGAACGTCAGAGCGGCTGGAAAACTCATGAAAAGAGGTGTGTGTCATCTCACCGTCTAGTTTAAGGCCCGTTTAAACAGGACACCATTATTGTGTTCTCAGTTTCTTTGGTGATGACCATGTGTTTGTGTCTCTGTGTGTGTCAGGTTGGAGGCCGAGGAGAACGCTGATCTTTGCCAGTTGGGATGCAGAAGAGTTTGGTCTGCTGGGATCCACAGAATGGGCAGAGGTACGAGTAAATAAATGAAAGAAGGAACAAATGAGTGACTGAATACATGAATCAATGTATTTTGATTGATTGAATGTAACTAATGATGAAATAAATGAATGATTGATTTGATTGATTTAATGAGACAATGCCTGAATGAATCATTGAATATATGAAAAAATTGCACAAAAGAATGAACTGTAAGGCCCGCTATATTGGCCCAATCTGCCGGTTCGCCAATACACGGGGAAGGTTGTCACGTGTTCTGTCCTCACTCATGCAAAGTATTTGTTGGTTAAATTTGCAATACATTAATCATGTACTCATTCGTTAATTCATCTGACTCCATAAATGAAAGGTTTTAATAATATCTGTGCCTCACTAAAAGTGAGCGAATGTTTGACTATTCCTTTTAACCATTAAATAAACAATGTCAAACCCAGTTGGAATAATCACATTGTAGCAATTTAATATTTCAGATATCAGAGATCAATTCCACAATCAATTCAAATATCTAGAACATGGTTATACATTGGTTACACCAAAGAATCTTACCCAGCTTGTACCTGAGATAGAGAGAGAGAGAGAGAAAGGGAAAGAGAGAGAGAGAGAGAGAGAGAGAGAGAGACCACAATAGGGTTTCAGCACTTCGTGCTTGAACCCCTAAAAATCAGCACAATTACAATAGGGTTTCAGCACTTATATTTTAATATTTTTTATAATATTTTTTATAATTTAATATTTCAGATATCAGAGATCAATTCCACAATCAATTCAAATATCTAGAACATGGTTATACATTGGTTACACCAAAGAATCTTACCCAGCTTGTACCTGAGATAGAGAGAGAGAAAGGGAAAGAGAGAGAGAGAGAGAGAGAGAGAGAGAGAGAGAGAGAGAGAGAGAGAGAGAGAGAGAGAGAGAGAGAGAGACCACAATAGGGTTTCAGCACTTCGTGCTTGAACCCCTAATAATAAAAATCTTTACAAATACAATAGGTGTTCAGCACTTCGTGCTTGAACCCCTAATTAACAAGTCAATGAACAAAGAAAGTTAAAGCAAGTGCAAAAAGAGCACAACAAGTAGTAAGTATAAACCTGAGAAACGTAGCTCATCTGAACATACTGAGAGAAAGACCTTCCGTCAAGACATGACAACTGGTTGCCGAAAGAAAGTAACATAATATTATGTGAACAAAAAACACAAGCCGTAATAATACAGACGCATCATCCGTAGAAGTGATGGTGACTGGTAATCGAAAACTTCGATAAAGATTGTAAAGTTCGTCGACGATAAACTGGTCCGCTAAAGGGAGTTATGATCGTAAAAGAAAGTCCGAGTCTTCTTTTTTTTAATTAATTTTTCAGCAGACGCAGGCAAACAGATCTTAGTACCATTAATGAGAATCCTCAGGCGCGTGCACCGACGTAGTAGGAAGCTTTTCCAGCTGCGTGTGCTTCTTCTACCATAGGCCACAACTTCTTCCATCTTTCTCTGTCCAGTGGAGTAAGGTCTTCCATAAACCGCATCCCATTGTCCTTTAGATAAGCCGAAGACTTCGCTGCCTTCCACACAGCATCCCTGATAATGCGCGAGGTAAACTGCACTATTACAGCACGAGGGACAGACTTGTTGCCAATTTCATTTGGCTTTTTCCCCAATCTGTGAACTGAGTCTATAGCAAAGGAGAATGTGCCCTTCCCTTCAGGATATGTTTGTTCACATATGCGGATGACTTCATCCCTGATGTTCTCCTTTTCTAGAACCCCTCTCAGCCGAAGATTCCAGCGCCTCGAATATCTCTCCATGTCTGCTAAACGAGTTTCACACGTCTCAATTCGCTGCTCGCCGCGTTGCAACCGAGAAGCTAGGTGGTCAACCTTCACTTTCATATCTTTGACTTCAGCAGAGACAAAGTCCACAGTCTTTTTCAAGCCCTCAATTTTCATAGCATTGTTACTCACCAACTTTTCAAGAGAATCAGAGCGCTCGTTGATCAGTGATGAAATGGATGATAGCATCGCGACCACATCTTCCAAAGTTTCCATTTTTCCTTTCTTAGAAACAGGCTTAGTTGACGTGTCGGGAAGATGAGTTAAGCAAAGAGTATCCAGAGTGTGTCCAGGACCGGGATCAGTAACGGCAGAAAGTGCGTAATCGTGCATATCTACGGATACATCCATCATACTTTTCGCCCGTTCTTTACGTTTTCCAGCACTTTTTGGCATAATTATTCCACAATTACATCATTAATAAAACACACAATGGATGTGTAAGGTAAGGTAAGGTTTACATGAGTTATAATAGTTTTTTGTCAGCAGAGCGACTAATAGTTATCTTAACATGCCGCCATCTTGGATCGGATCCCTCAGGCTGCAGTTTCAGGCATAGATATACATAATAAAGGCACATCCTCTGTCCTAACCCTAACCCAAAGAGTATCCGATTGTTAAGTCTGACGTCACGCGTGACGTTTAGCCTTTTCCGGGTCCGAGCGCTCCTCTCGTCCAGAAATAACAATGGTGGAACCTGTAAATTTATTTACGACCACGTCCTTCTTAGTGAGGCACCCTTGGCGGTCAAAAAGGGTTTAAATTCCTTTAACACCAACAGAGTGGTTAGTGTAGCTCATCATTAATTAAGGGTAGAGTCCAGGCATCAATGAAAAAGAAGATTTACGAGGTTGAAGTGAGTTAGCTCGGGACACGGGACACAGCACTGCGGCATTGTAAAAACACTCAATAATAACCAAAACACTAGCGAAAGCGGTAGGTAGGTAGAGAGGACCTGGACTTTGGACCCGGAAAGAGTATTATCGGAGAGTGGTTACGTCACGACTTAACAACCGAATAGAAGCCCAAGAGGCGAAACTCTGTTGTGTTATGGGTAACAGTCTGTAGATGGCGCTGCGGAGGCGCGTCCGCCATTATGGACTGAAAGCTGCTGAAATCGTTAGCGCCAGTCAATGGCAAAATCAATGCCTCTTCTCTCACAAAAAGAAAAAAATACAAAAAAACGTCTCATACACAAATGCACACACAATAGATGGTGGTGTCTGATTAATTACTGAGATCTTGGCACCACTTACATTTTAGTACTGTTTATAGTTCATGTGTGCACTTCCTAGATTGCACATCTTTTTTGTACCTTTCCGCCTGTAATAGGACATTCATAGATTGTTTTTGTTCTTGCCATTGAAACGTTCACTGTGTGCACTTTCACTGAAGAGGTTGAAAAAACAAGTTGTTAATATTTTTGTGATATTCTATGTAAAAGATTAAATGTCTTTAGAAATGTTCATTTATAATTTTATTTATTTATTTATTTACTTATTTATTTTTCCAAATCATATATATGGTGATGTTCACTAATTTCAAAATCAACATTTGAATAAATATCTTATTACTGTGTGTCTGCCTATATATTATTTCATGAATTTCTGTTATTCATATAACAAGGAAAATGCATAATAGAACATAAATATTGATAGATTAAAGGTTTGCAGTAATTTTATAATTGTATCTTTGCAAACCATAAGTGGTAGCTAGGCTAATGAAGCCGATTCGGTGGGGGACATACCCTTACGAAAAAGTACTATAGGAATCTTATAGTATTTTGGGACAAAATATTATAGTAATCTTATAGGAATACGAGCCGCTTTAGTAATTCTATAGTAGTCTTATAGTCCTTCTATAGTAATATTTTGTCCCAAAATACTATTTTCCTAAGGGTAATTAGGCCATGCATAACCAACACATAAACGTAACATTTTCTGTCATTTAACGTCGGTCATCCTCATTAATGTATTTTAAATTGTTTTCATATTTAGATATGACGGCCAGAAAAAATTAAGTTATGTTAAGTTTTTGTTATGGTAAGTTTTTCAGTGCCATTGACTATTTTTCTGCGTTTTCCTTCAGTTTTCAGTCCATAATGGCGGCCGCGCCGTCACGTCATGGGGGCAACTGTTGCTATGGAGCGTTCTATTGAGTTTCGCCTCTTGGGCTTCTATACTCTTTGCCTAACCCTAACCCTTTATTATGTATATCTATGGTTTCAGAACCCCAGTTCCAGGACCAGACCTACCGAATTGGATGTTATGGCGGCTGCAGTTCTAGACCCAGTGGTTTAGTTACTTTGTACATAGTATCAAGATATTTAAACTCAGGAGTATTTTTTTTATAAATGTGATTTTTGATTCAAAATGCATCAGAGGTTAATTACAAAGTGTGTACACAAAGTGAGTCACAATTTTAAATTTAAACAAATTAATTTACACAAAATATAAATGAAAAATGTATATCAATCTTTAAACAACTGAAAAGTGGAGTAAGTCTTAGCTTCTTGAATTATACTGTATATTGATTAACCTCCTTAAGTTGAACTAATTAGCTCATTATCAGGTAAAGTAAAGATGGAATTAGCATATGCAGTCACTAAATTACAGCCAGATATTGTAAAGGTTGTAGAGAGGCAAGACTAGACTCAAGAATGATTCAAAAATGTATATTTATTTATATGTCATTTTTGCAATAACAACAACACCAAAAAGACCTCCTTTTCATCCGTCGCTGCACAGACAGAAGGGCTTCAACTCTGAGAGAGAGAATTAAATAAGAGACATTTGTTTAACATGTTCAACTGAAATATAAATCTCTGATGTAACACTTGTGCACTGTTGCAGTTGTAGAGAGAAAGCCGAACAGAATATTCATGTTACTGATGTCTAATTCCAAACTATATAAGAGCAATACCCACCAACTGAATGGTCTCACTTCTTTCCTCAATTGTTTGTACATTTTTCTGTTAAATTCTTCCACTTCACTGAAATAGTCATCAGAGAACAATCACGGTTGTGCTCACATAAATATCAGTAACAAAAGGTGCACTGGGCACTGTGCCGAAATAATATATAATCTGCTCTGACCTGTAATGATGATCCGGCCCAGAGAGGAAGATCCCGGAGGCACACATGATGGCCTATGGAAAGGGTTAATATAAATATACTATTACACCACTACTGAACAGCAAGCCAGTACACATGTGTCCATACACGAGTACGCTAGCATGCAGGAGCAGGACACACATCACATCACATGGTTCAGCATTCCTCTGGACAAAGAACACCACAGATGAACTGCACTTCATACTTAAGTATACATTTTATACTTAACTAATATGGTAAAACAATGAGTATTAAGCAAGTTTTACACTAATACAGTAAGCTACAGGTACATCTTACACACATCTTTTTAAGTTTAATTAATGTGCTGGCTAGATTTACTTATTATAGTCATTAAAACTCAACAAGGACTCATTAAATCATGGCCACGGATTAAGAACGTCGTAGTAATTAATAAAGCTAGCGCATGAATTCAAAATTTGTGGGAATTAATGATTAATTGATAGTTAGCAGCTCTCACTTTGGCTATATAAACTTTGCTTCGTTTAAACATTATAAAATAAAACTTAATTGAATATCGGTACTCACAGTCTGATTGGTGTCCATGTGGTCCATCTTAAATGAGTGTGTTTGGTTGGGTAGGCACAGGTCCTTCATCAGATCTGGAGTGTGTGTGTGTGTGTCCAGGCGCAGGTCCTTCATCAGATCTGGATACGGCCTGGATCCGACGGACTGCGGTAAACCTCGGGATAAACAGAGAGACTAATATTAGCGTAGACGCCATTCTTCTTATGATGTAACGAATACATCAGGATTTATGGGAAGTGTTCCCAGTTCTGGCTGACCTAATCTATCTAGTCTATAATGTGTTATGTGTATGCTACTGTAGGTCAAAGAGATGTGTCTTTAGTCTAGCTTTGAACTGACAAAGAGTGTGTCTGCTTCCCGGACAATGTTAGGAAGACTGTTCCAAAGTTTTGGTGCTAAATAGGAAAAGGATCTACCGCCAGCAGTCGATTTAGATATTCTAGGTATTATCAACTGGCCGGAATTTTGAGATCGCAATAGACGTGAAGGACTATAATGCGTTAAGAGCTCGCTCAAGCACCGCGGAGCTAAACCATTTAGTGCTTTGTAAGTAATCAGCAATATTTAAAAATGTACACGATGTTTAATAGGGAGCCAGTGCAGTGTTGACAGAACTAGGCTAATATGGTCATACTTCCTGGTTCTGGTAAGAACTCGAGCTGCTGCGTTTTGGACCAGCTGTAGTTGGTTTATTAAGCGTGCAGGGCAACCACCCAGTAGAGCATTACAATAATCTAGCCTTGAGGTCATGAACGCATGAACTAATTGTTCCGCATTTGTCAATGAGAGCATATGACGTAATTTAGATATATTTTCAAGATGGAAAAATGCGGTTTTACAGATACTAGACACGTGACTTTCAAATGAAAGATTGGTATCAAAGAGCTCACCCAGGTTCCTAACCGACGACGAAGACTTAAAGGGATAGTTCACTTTGAAATTAATTTTTGATATGTTTTAGCTTACCTCAAGGGCATCCAAGATGTAGGTGTCTTTTTTTCCGCAGTAGTTTCAATTTTGATATTTTTAGGTCAAACCGTTCTTGTCTGTCAGTCATATAATGCAGGTCTATGGTCACTGTCTCAAAGAGCATGCACAGAGTCCAAATTAAAACAATTCCCCATCGTCCAAATTAAACAATTCCCCATCGTAAGTACACATTGATGGCCCAAGACACGAAACGAGCGGTTTGTGTGAGAAAACGAACAGTATTTATATAGTTTTTACAACTTATACACAGACATTTCCAAGTGATCTGATCTGACGTGTACGCAGACTGGTGCATAGATATATACACTAGATGTCGCCTTAAAGACATTCGTTCCAATGAACTGCTGTAGACAAGGCGACATCTAGTGTGTATCTATGCACCAGTCTGCGCACACGTCAGATCAGATCACTTGGACGTGGCTGTGTATAAGTGGTAAAAACTATATAAATACTGTTCGTTTTCTCACACAAACCGCTCGTTTCGTGTCTTAGGCCATCAATGTGTACTTACAATGGGGAATTGTTTAATTTGGACGATGGGGAATTGTTTTAATTTGGACTCTGTGCATGCTCTTTGAGACAGTGACCATCGACCTGCATTATATGACTGACAGACAAGAACGGTTTGACCTAAAAATATCAAAATTGAAACTACTGCGGAAAAAAAGACACCTACATCTGCCCTTGAGGTAAGCTAAAACATACCAAAAATTTATTTCAAAGTGAACTATCCCTTTAAGAGAGCAGCCATCAAGTTTTAGACAGTATTCTGGGTTATTACGTGAGGACGTTTTTTGTCCAATAATTAGAATCTCTGTTTTTTCAGTATTAAGTAGTAGGAAATTACGAGTCATCCAATTTTTTATATCAGCTATACATTCCATTAATTTTGTGAATTGCTAAGTTTCGTCAGGGCGTGAAGAAATATACAGCTGAGTATCATCAGCATAACAGTGAAAACTAATGCCATGCTTCCTAATGATATCTCCTAAGGGTAGCATGTACAGAGTGAACAGCAACGGTCCTAGTACTGAGCCTTGTGGTACACCATACTGAACTTGTGATCGATGAGACATCTCTTCATTTACTGCTACAAACTGATAACGGTCAGATAAGTATGATTTAAACCATGCTAGTGCAATTCCACTAATGCCAACATAAATTTCGAGTCTATTTAAAAGAATGTTGTGGTCAATGATGTCAAATGCAGCACTAAGATCGAGTAACACTAATAGCGAGATACAACCACGATCGGATGATAAGAGCAAATCATGTGTGACTCTAATGAGAGCAGTCTCAGTACTATGGTACGGTCTAAATCCAGACTGAAAATCCTTGCAGATATCATTTCTTTCTAAAAAGGAACATAGTCCATGAGCCAGGGGGGTTGATCGGTATCATCGGGGGGGCAAATGCTACCGTTGTTTTTTGGCAAGGTATACACCCCTAGTACTAGAAAAATCATGATAGCAGTGCAGGGGTGGTAGCGAAATCACTTTTTTCAGCTCATGAAGTTACTAACCCCCTAAAATAAATCCGTTTTTGAAATCTGGTGTATATCTGGTTTAGGCTCATGCCAGGGATATTGTCAATAATCTATAATATGGTGCTTGGTATCGCTGGAAAGGGGACCTTTTAGGCTTTCATTTAAGCCCAGTACTGAATCTGTCTGACAAACACAGAGGTCACATGACTTTTCAAAGAGTTTCACGTCTTTGTAAACGAAAGTTTAATGCGCTTTAGGAAGGATTGTTCCAGTGCACATATGCAGCCATTCTGGAGGTGGGGGGGGAAGCGAAAGAAACCTACAATTCTCGGGACAGCAGCATGTGTCCAAATTTTAATCTTAACCGTTCTATTTCATCAGAAATAATCTGTAAACAGGGCTTTAAGTGTAAAATACCGAACTTGTCCTTTAAAGGGATAGTTCACTTTGAAATTAAATTTTGGTATGTTTTAGCTTACCTCAAGGGCATCCAAGATGTAGGTGTCTTTTTTTCCGCAGTAGTTTCAATTTTGATATTTTTAGGTCAAACCGTTCTTGTCTGTCAGTCATATAATGCAGGTCGATGGTCACTTGTCTCAAACAGCATGCACAGAGTCCAAATTAAACAATTCCCCATCGTCCAAATTAAACAATTCCCCATCGTAAGTACACATTGATGGCCTAAGACACGAAACGAGCGGTTTGTGTGAGAAAACGAACAGTTTTTATATCGTTTTTACCTCTTGAACTCAGCCACGTCCAAGTGATCTGAGAGCGCGGGCGGGTATAGATATATACAATAGATGTCGCCTTGGCAACGGTTTCGCAGTAGCCAAGGCGACATCTAGTGTATATTTCTATACCCGCCCGCTCTCTCAGATCACTTGGAAATGTCTGTGTATAAGTGGTAAAAACTATATAAATACTGTTCGTTTTCTCACACAAACCGCTCGTTTCGTGTCTTGGGCCATCAATGTGTACTTACGATGGGGAATTGTTTAATTTGGACGATGGGGAATTGTTTTAATTTGGACTCTGTGCATGCTCTTTGAGACAGTGACCATAGACCTGCATTATATGACTGACAGACAAGAACGGTTTGACCTAAAAATATCAAAATTGAAACTACTGCGGAAAAAAAGACACCTACATCTTGGATGCCCTTGAGGTAAGCTAAAACATACCAAAATTTAATTTCAAAGTGAACTATCCCTTTAAGAGAGCAGCCAGAAAAATAGAGCGCAACTGGAAGAAAACAAAACTAGACATATTTCGCGTTTCATGGAAATAGAGCCTGATTGCATACAGAGAGGCCTTAAAAGCTGCTAGATCTGCTTATTTTTCAACCCTATTACAAGAAAATAAACAAAACCCTAGGTATTTATTTGAAACAGTGGCTAAACTAATGAAAAATAAAGCTTCAAGCCCAGAAGTTTCCAAGCAGCACAGCAGTAATGACTTTATGAACTTCTTCACTTATAAGATTGATCATATCAGGGAGAAAATTATAACATCGTATCGCATCAGGCAGTGCATTGTAGTCTCCCTAAGGAAAAATTTGATTCATTCATTGCTATAGAAGAGGAAGAATTCGTTAAATTCATTAAATCATCTAAATCGACAACATGTATGTTAGACCCTATACCGACTAAGCTACTGAAAGAGATGCTTCTTAATATCATTAATTCATCTTTGTCATTAGGATACGTTCCAAAAACCTTTAAGCTGGTTATGATTAAACCGCTTGTTAAAAAAACGCAACTTGATCCTACAGAATTAGTCAATTACAGGCCGATCTCGAATCTACCTTTTCTGTCAAAGATACTAGAACAGGCGGTATCCTCACAACTATGTTTAGTCCATGAGCCAGGGCCCCAAATTTGGTCCATCGGTATCATCTGGGGGGACAAAGTCTCATAGTGATTTTTGGCAAGGTATACACCCCTAGTACTAGAAAAATCACGATAGCAGTGCAGGGGTGGTAGCGAAATCACTTTTTTCAGCTAAAATAAATTCCGTTTTTGAAATCTGGTGTATATCTGGTTTAGGCTCATGCCAGGGATATTGTCAATATTCTATAATATGGTGCTTGGTATCGTTGGAAAGGGGACCTTTTAGGCTTTCATTTAAGCCCAGTACTGAATCTGTCTGACAAACACAGAGGTCACATGACTTCTTTAAACCAGAAATAACACAATTTTTTCACAATTTCCGCCTAAACTGTATGCTTTCTTTTATCCCTGTGGCATGAAAGAACACCAGGGACACAAAACTCAACAACTTCAATACTCAAGGCACTCTGATGACTCAGAAAATGTATAATATACCCATACTATTTATTTGTGAGAGCCTTAAATTAGACTTGTGCAGCCAGCACAAGTCTTCAAAATAGAATAGAGCCAATAGAATGGACAAATAGAATACCCTATTAGTCCAGGGCCAAATGGCCTATTTATTCATGTACAGTTGTAATAAAAAGTAATTGTTTCAATAGTGTTGTCAACATAACACTTGTAAGTGGTTTAACAAAATGTTTCTATCATGTATTTTGATATTCACCCACTTTCAGTTAGGATGTCAGAAAGTGGCTCATGCACAGTTCATATGGATTTTTGGGCTCCAATAGTCCATATTGGACCCAAGAAACATATTTCTGGCCAAAGAGTCCTCGATCTTAGGCTTTCTATACATACTCATATACTCCTTCTGATGCTTCATAAGCCATATAGTCTGAACATTAACGCACAGACCACGGACGGCGCGCTGCGTGGAACTGTTGGTTCAGTTGACTGGTTATAACAACACTACCAACTATGCCATCTTCAATCAACTTCCATTGAGTTCCAGGGGTATTAAATGTAAGTACAAAATACTTTTTCTCTTGTGAATTGGTGGGGAATAGTAGCAGTAGCTAATGTAAGCTTGGTGTTTTTAGCAGGCTAGCTATCTTGCAGGTTAAACAGTGTAACAGTAACTGCTACAGTGCAGTCAGGGCTCTCAAGTGTCACGTGACAGTCATTCATATCGGTCTTTTGTCACGCCCGCTCGCCACACATTGTATTTCTCACGCGGAAAAACTATTTATAATATATTTAATATGCCGCAGCGCCCAAAATGTCTCTGGCCGCGCCAGTCTCATTATGGAACCGGCAGGAATCAATCGCTGTAAAAATAGAGAGATGAGCAGAGCAACTGAACCAACAATCTTTTCACAAAACTGACAAAACCTTGTCAAACTGTCAAAATCCATCAACATTCCGTGCATGAGCATATTTGGGTCCAATATGGACTTCTGTATGGCTGATGTAACATCAGAAAGAGTCAACGAGTATTTATGGAAAGGTCAAGTTTCAAGTACTCCTTGGTCAGAAAAAAATTCAGTATGTCAAATATGGACTTTTGTCAGGATGATATAACATCCGAATATATCAATCTGAATGTATAGTGTAATTCTTTTAGGGCTCTTTGGCCAGAAATATGTTCAGTAGGTCAAAAGGGGACCTCTGAATAGCTGATTTATCATCAGAAAGAGTCGATAACTTTATATCGTTTTAAAACTTTTGAGGACCCTTTGACCAGAAATAAGTTCAAAACGTCAGATATGGACATCTATATGGTTTATGAAGCATCAGAAGGAGTCTATGAGTATGTATAGAAAGCCCAAGATCGAGGACTCTTTGGCTAGAAATATGTATCTTGGGTCAAGAAAAAAATTCAGTGTGCACCACCACATTGCACACCAGAGCTAACTCCTTCCCATGCTCATTAAAGAGATAACATGTTGCATTGCATTGCACAAACGATCTAACGTTGTGCACTGAGGTTATGCACTTCTTGCATTTACATAATCATTTACTTATTCTGATGTTTTATCAGCCAGACAGCAGTCCATATTTGACCAAAATGTGCAATGCAATGCAACATGTTATCTCTTTAAAGGGATAGTTCACTTTGAAATGTAATTTTGGGATGTTTTAGCTTACCTCAAGGGCATCCAAGATGTAGATGTCTTTTTTTCCGCAGTAGTTTCAATTTTAGGTCAAACCGTTCTTGTCTGTCAGTCATATAATGCAGGTCGATGGTCACTTGTCTCAAAGAGCATGCACAGAGTCCAAATTAAAACAAAACGACGGGGAATTGTTTAATTTGGACTCTGTGCATGCTCTTTGAGACAGTGACCATAGACCTGCATTATATGACTGACAGACAAGAACGGTTTGACCTAAAAATATCAAAATTGAAACTACTGCGGAAAAAAAGACACCTACATCTTGGACGCCCTTGAGGTAAGCTAAAACATACCAAAATTACATTTCAAAGTGAACTATCCCTTTAAAGAGATAACATGTTGCATTGCATTGCACATTTTGGTCAAATATGGACTGCTGTCTGGCTGATAAAACATCAGAATAAGTAAATGATTATGTAAATGCAAGAAGTGCATAACCTCAGTGCACAACGTTAGATCGTTTGTGCAATGCAATGCAACATGTTATCTCTTTAATGAACATGGGAAGGAGTTAGCTCTGGTGTGCAATGTGGTGGTGCACACTGAATTTTTTTCTTGACCCAAGATACATATTTCTAGCCAAAGAGTCCTCGATCTTGGGCTTTCTATACATACTCATAGACTCCTTCTGATGCTTCATAAACCATATAGATGTCCATATCTGACGTTTTGAACTAATTTCTGGTCAAAGGGTCCTCAAAAGTTTTAAAACGATATAAAGTTATCGACTCTTTCTGATGATAAATCAGCTATTCAGAGGTCCCCTTTTGACCTACTGAACATATTTCTGGCCAAAGAGCCCTAAAAGAATTACACTATACATTCAGATTGATATATTCGGATGTTATATCATCCTGACCAAAGTCCATATTTGACATACTGAATTTTTTTCTGACCAAGGAGTACTTGAAACTTGACCTTTCCATAAATACTCGTTGACTCTTTCTGATGTTACATCAGCCATACAGAAGTCCATATTGGACCCAAATATGCTCATGCACGGAATGTTGATGGATTTTGACAGTTTGACAAGGTTTTGTCAGTTTTGTGAAAAGATTGTTGGTTCAGTTGCTCTGCTCATCTCTCTATTTTTACAGCGATTGATTCCTGCCGGTTCCATAATGAGACTGGCGCGGCCAGAGACATTGTGGGCGCTGCGGCATATTAAATATATTATAAATAGTTTTTCCGCGTGAGAAATACAATGTGTGGCGAGCGGGCGTGACAAAAGACCGATATGAATGACTGTCACGTGACACTTGAGAGCCCTGACTGCACTGTAGCAGTTACTGTTACACTGTTTAACCTGCAAGATAGCTAGCCTGCTAAAACACCAAGCTTACATTAGCTACTGCTACTATTCCCCACCAATTCACAAGAGAAAAAGTATTTTGTACTTACATTTAATACCCCTGGAACTCAATGGAAGTTGATTGAAGATGGCATAGTTGGTAGTGTTGTTATAACCAGTCAACTGAACCAACAGTTCCACGCAGCGCGCCGTCCGTGGTCTGTGCGTTAATGTTCAGACAATATGGCTTATGAAGCATCAGAAGGAGTATATGAGTATGTATAGAAAGCCTAAGATCGAGGACTCTTTGGCCAGAAATATGTTTCTTGGGTCCAATATGGACTATTGGAGCCCAAAAATCCATATGAACTGTGCATGAGCCACTTTCTGACATCCTAACTGAAAGTGGGTGAATATCAAAATACATGATAGAAACATTTTGTTAAACCACTTACAAGTGTTATGTTGACAACACTATTGAAACAATTACTTTTTATTACAACTGTACATGAATAAATAGGCCATTTGGCCCTGGACTAATAGGGTATTCTATTTGTCCATTCTATTGGCTCTATTCTATTTTGAAGACTTGTGCTGGCTGCACAAGTCTAATTTAAGGCTCTCACAAATAAATAGTATGGGTATATTATACATTTTCTGAGTCATCAGAGTGCCTTGAGTATTGAAGTTGTTGAGTTTTGTGTCCCTGGTGTTCTTTCATGCCACAGGGATAAAAGAAAGCATACAGTTTAGGCGGAAATTGTGAAAAAATTGTGTTATTTCTGGTTTAAAGAAGTCATGTGACCTCTGTGTTTGTCAGACAGATTCAGTACTGGGCTTAAATGAAAGCCTAAAAGGTCCCCTTTCCAACGATACCAAGCACCATATTATAGAATATTGACAATATCCCTGGCATGAGCCTAAACCAGATATACACCAGATTTCAAAAACGGAATTTATTTTAGCTGAAAAAAGTGATTTCGCTACCACCCCTGCACTGCTATCGTGATTTTTCTAGTACTAGGGGTGTATACCTTGCCAAAAATCACTATGAGACTTTGTCCCCCCAGATGATACCGATGGACCAAATTTGGGGCCCTGGCTCATGGACTAACATAGTTGTGAGGATACCGCCTGTTCTAGTATCTTTGACAGAAAAGGTAGATTCGAGATCGGCCTGTAATTGACTAATTCTGTAGGATCAAGTTGCGTTTTTTTAACAAGCGGTTTAATCATAACCAGCTTAAAGGTTTTTGGAACGTATCCTAATGACAAAGATGAATTAATGATATTAAGAAGCATCTCTTTCAGTAGCTTAGTCGGTATAGGGTCTAACATACATGTTGTCGATTTAGATGATTTAATAAATTTAACGAATTCTTCCTCTTCTATAGCAACGAATGAATCAAATTTTTCCTTAGGGAGACTACAATGCACTGCCTGATGCGATACGATGTTATAATTTTCTCCCTGATATGATCAATCTTATAAGTGAAGAAGTTCATAAAGTCATTACTGCTGTGCTGCTTGGAAACTTCTGGGCTTGAAGCTTTATTTTTCATTAGTTTAGCCAATGTTTCAAATAAATACCTAGGGTTTTGTTTATTTTCTTGTAATAGGGTTGAAAAATAAGCAGATCTAGCAGCTTTTAAGGCCTCTCTGTATGCAATCAGGCTCTATTTCCATGAAACGCGAAATATGTCTAGTTTTGTTTTCTTCCAGTTGCGCTCTATTTTTCTGGCTGCTCTCTTAAAGGACAAGTTCGGTATTTTACACTTAAAGCCCTGTTTACAGATTATTTCTGATGAAATAGAACGGTTAAGATTAAAATTTGGACACATGCTGCTGTCCCGAGAATTGTAGGTTTCTTTCGCTTCCCCCCCTCCCCCTCCAGAATGGCTGCATATGTGCATTGGAACAATCCTTCCTAAAGCGCATTAAACTTTCGTTTACAAAGACGTGAAACTCACCGAGTGGTCAGGGGTGTTCACTGATATGCTCACACAAAAATCGCTGCAAAAGATGCTTTCCAACAGGTTTTATCATAGTTTTTGTCCATCTCCATTGACTTGTATTGGATGTGCTGTGAGGTACGGTATTACTCCGCCGCCAGAAACTGGGCTGGAGTGTCTATTATTCAAGCTCTCAACGGAACAATGTACGGGTGTGAGGCGTTTGGAAAAATAGGTCCACAGTTTTACAACGAATGGTAAAACACCTGTTGGAAAGAATCTTTTGCAGCGATTTTTGTGTGAGCATATCAGTGAACACCCCTGACCACTCGGTGAGTTTCACGTCTCCAGCTCTCGGAGACGGCCAGGTGTTCTCGTCTCCTCCGCTGGAAGTTCTGCTGATCCCGCTGGACCGCCTGCTCTTCTCTGCGAGACCTTTCAGCCAAGAACTCTCTGTCTGCGGCTCTGCTGGCGTTCAGCTTCATGCGCTTCAGCTCGACCTGAGACTCCGCCAGCATCAGAGCGCTCTATAAAACAAGAGGATCGTTTACTAACACTTCACCACAGAAGAAGATTTGTGATCTAATACCGTAAGACACACACATGGAAGCCTTTCACTCTGTCGGTCTGGAAGAACTGCTGGGTTTGTGCTCTCTCGATGGCCTCCTCTCGTGTCTGGGCCCGGTATTCCGCTTCTTCCAGGTCCAGCTGTTTCCTCTTCTCCTCGGCCATCGCCTCTAGCTTTTTACGCCATTGTCCCTGTAAGGATGAAATCAGATTTGTTTGTTGTACTTTGTTACTGTACACATCAAGTCTCATATTAACCCTCAGAGACACAGGTATTGTTTTTTTTGTTTAGTTTTTTTTTAAATGAAGAAAAACTAAAATATCACATCAAGATGACATTCAAATTATAATTTAACATTATACCAAATCGTAACTTAATATTATAATAGAGGCACAGACACAAAAAGAAAATTAGACAGCGAAAAGTATAAACAAGGCTATATAAATAAATAAATAAATAAATAAAAGTATCTGCACATGCTCAAAAGAATAAATAATGGTAACATTTGTTTGTATTGTGTATGTTCTTTTTTGGGTTAGTTTGTGTTTTAGTTCTGTTCCCGTTCTCCCGTGTGCCAGTATAGTCTGAGTGTAATGATCCTGTGTCTCCTGCATGTTCCCATTGGTGATTAAAGCACTCTTAGTTTATCTCTGACTCGAGCGTGTGGAACTACATGTGACAGTCGTATAGTAAGTTCACCATTAGTTAAGTACGACGGTTAACAGGAACTAACAATGAAAAATAATTCTAAAACATTTATTGATCTTAGTTAAAGTTCATTTTATTAATACATTTTTTAAATCAACAGTTGTTAGTCTGTTAATATTTAATAGACCTGAGCTAACATGAACTAACAATAAACAGCTGTATTTTAATGATTAACATTAACAAGCATTTAAGATACTGTAACTGTTCATTTTTCTCAAGAAAAAACAAACCTCAGCTAATGCTGTGAACACACAGAGAGCCCTGTCAGCTGGTGGTATTATTTAAGGTTAAAAATAACTCAAATTAAATATAATGCGTTTTTTTTTTATAATAACAACTTTATTTAATGATACAAGTAAAAATATAATAAATATGTAATATAGTACACA
This sequence comes from Leuciscus leuciscus, assembly GCF_965113295.1. Taxonomy (NCBI): domain Eukaryota; kingdom Metazoa; phylum Chordata; class Actinopteri; order Cypriniformes; family Leuciscidae; genus Leuciscus; species Leuciscus leuciscus. Next base: position 9,052,217 of record NC_138733.1, on the reverse strand, counting down.
TATTTAGCAAAATACTCTAGCCACTCTTTTTTCTAGCCAACTAACGTGCTATAGCCTATATTATGGTCATTAAATGGCTTTCCTGAGGTAAATGTGACATAATTGTTCTCCAGCTGTTACTGACCTCTTCACGCGGATGAAAAACACTGATTGATCGATATTATGTATGAGGGATATACATTTTGGTAAGTTGTACTGTATCTTTCAACAGTGTTCGTGTTTTTTTTACTATTAGCTAGTAGAGATGATCGGGTCACGTGCGCTAGGGATCTGTCACGTCACATTTACAAAACGGTATTTATTGTTTGACTTTCGTATTAAAATTGACAGAATCTGAGAGCTGAGATTTTTTTATATATCATAAGTAACTACTCTGTCTAGTCTGTCGGTATCAGTGTCCTCTTTGCTTCGCGATTTCTCTGTGCGTGATAAAATGGATGTGTGTGAGAGCGTGTGGAAAGTGTCAGTCGCGCGAGTCTCACGGTGAATGCGTGCGTTGGCAGCTATGGTGAATAAGAGAGCTACACATGCAGTAACGTTATCAAGGCTGAGACCACAATCGAGCTGTTCAATTACATAGGTTTTACTGACACCAATAACAATTTTATGACAGCTAATCTTTTGTCCAAATTACAATCTTTGTAGATGTGGTTGTACTAGTTATTTGCTGGCTAATAACAAGAAGCTGTGAGTGAGTAGCAGCTAATGTTACAGTTTAGCAGCTACCCAGCAATTTTACATCAGTGGGAAAGGCAGAATTGCTCTTTCTTTTATTTACTTTCAAGCCTAGAAAATGGCCCAACCCTGAAGAAGTTAAAATAAACATGTAATAATTCAAATTATTTTATTATAATAGTAATATTCATATTATAAAAGTGTGTGTGTGTATATATATATATATATATATATATATATATATATATATGTGTGTATTTTATATATATATATATATATATATATATATATATATATATATATATATGTGTATTATATATATATATATAAACCAAAATTTCAACGTCTATTGGTCATTGAATTGAATTCAGAAAGTAAGTGATGTTTCTCAAACATCAGACTTCACTACATAAACATATATATATATATATGTTTTTAAATGGTGTTTAAAACTATTTTTTTTTACTGCATATTAGAGGAGCCAACAGCAGTAGAGAAGGAAAAATGAAGACTAACACCAGAAACATCAGGGGCCGGTTTCACACAGATAGACTTTGACTATGGCTTAGATATAGTAGATAGTCAGACTTCAGATAGACATCTAAATCAGACCGTTGCACAAAGCACTTAAGACTCTGACTATCTTAAGTAGGACTACACTGCAATGCATTCTGGGTAAAATAACACACTTTTTGGATCGAGTAAGCATATTCAACCGCTCAGTGCAGTTTACCCCAGCGGAACATATGTGTTTGTTGGAGGAGTATAACAGTTACAAGGACATTTTACTTGGGAAATTTAGCAGAGAATGTAGTAACAAGAAGAAATGTTTAAATTATGAGCCATTTTCCCTTTTCTTTTGGCTGTTTGTAATGTAACTGATTATTACTGCTGGTTGCCAAGGTAACATAGAGTCTTAGACCTAAGTTAGCCTGGGGGTAAGGTGCCTGGGGGTAAGTTAGCCTGGGGGTAAGGTGTCTGGGGGTAAGTTAGCCTGGGGGTAAGGTGTCTGGGGGTAAGTTAGCCTGGGGGTAAGGTGTCTGGGGGTAAGTTAGCCTGGGGATAAGGTGCCTGGGGGTAAGGTGTCTGGGGGTAAGTTAGCCTGGGGGTAAGGTGTCTGGGGGTAAGTTAGCCTGGGGATAAGGTGCCTGGGGGTAAGGTGTCTGGGGGTAAGGTGCCTGGGGATAAGGTGCCTGGGGATAAGGTGCCTGGGGGTACGGTGCCTGGGGGTAAGGTGTCTGGGGGTAAGTTAGCCTGGGGGTAAGGTGTCTAATTTTTTTGGTCTAAATTAAGTCAGTCTTTATTTTTGTGAAACAGTCTAACTTGCATTAGACTAGTCTATGAGCACATTTTAGACTTGTCTAACACTATAGACCGGTCTAAAATAGTTTTGTGAAACCGGCCCCAGGCTGAAATGGCCATGAATCAGGGTGGTAATAACTGGAGACTCACCATCTGTCGGCTCGGACTCAAGCGCATCTGTGCCGGCTGGCGGCTCTACGCTGGATGTGTCTGGATGAACCTGTGATTCCTGCTCAGCCACAAGAGGACACACTTTGGCTCGGGATCACGCTTAGGGAGTCTGTCATCATTGGTGTGCGAGCTTTGCATCCACGCTCCGCCCTGCAGCGCGGGTATAAATACGGAAGTGGATGCACGCACCACTTGTCTTTCTCTTCGGAGCCGATCGGTCTTCATGACGGTGTCTCTGAAGAGTGTTGATTCATTGAACGAGTGAGTGTGTCGGTGCTTCTTCTGGAAGTCTCTCCCGGAGCTGGTGGTTCTACAGCGTGAGTGCAGCGGTGGTCCCAAGCCTTCTGACCTCTCAACTGCTGTCAACAGCACTCCTGTTTGTGTTTGAGGATCTCTTATTCCGGTATGGAGATGGATTCGGTCCAACACATCTCCTGAGAAGAGCATGCTTTGGTCGGTGCCGTTAAGAAGTGAGAAAGGGTCCCACTGAAACCTTTCAGAGGCTCCTGGGGCGTATGGCAGACGCAGCTGCAATAGAACGGCTTCCTCCACATGAAGACCGCTTCAGCACTGGCTTCACGGCCGAGTCCCAAGGTGGCCGTGGCCGAGCGGCACGCTCCGAGTGACAATCACCCTGGCCTGCCGCCAAACCCTCAGCCCGTGATCAGACCTTTTGTTCCTCCGGGCCAGCCGCCCCTAGAACAAGTGTCCACCAACACCAGCTGGCCCCTCAGCTGGTGTTGGTGGACACTTGTTCTAGGGGCGGCTAGAACAAGTGTCCACCAACACCAGCTGGCCCCTAGGGGCGGCTGGCCCGGAGGAACAAAAGGTCTGATCACGGGCTGAGGGTTTGGCGGCAGGCCAGGGTGATTGTCACTCGGAGCGTGCCGCTCGGCCACGGCCACCTTGGGACTCGGCCGTGAAGCCAGTGCTGAAGCGGTCTTCATGTGGAGGAAGCCGTTCTATTGCAGCTGCGTCTGCCATACGCCCCAGGAGCCTCTGAAAGGTTTCAGTGGGACCCTTTCTCACTTCTTAACGGCACCGACCAAAGCATGCTCTTCTCAGGAGATGTGTTGGACCGAATCCATCTCCATACCGGAATAAGAGATCCTCAAACACAAACAGGAGTGCTGTTGACAGCAGTTGAGAGGTCAGAAGGCTTGCGACCACCGCTGCACTCACGCTGTAGAACCACCAGCTCCGGGAGAGACTTCCAGAAGAAGCACCGACACACTCACTCGTTCAATGAATCAACACTCTTCAGAGACACCGTCATGAAGACCGATCGGCTCCGAAGAGAAAGACAAGTGGTGCGTGCATCCACTTCCGTATTTATACCCGCGCTGCAGGGCGGAGCGTGGATGCAAAGCTCGCACACCAATGATGACAGACTCCCTAAGCGTGATCCCGATCAGTCGACTACGTCTCCATTCCCTCCTTCAGGGAACGAGGATTACATACGTAACCAAGACGTTTTGAGGGTTTGGATGGACTGTGTGACAGCCTTCAATCCTCTCCTGAAGATGTTCTTCCCTTTTGCCTGTTTTTCTGTAAACAACAAATATTGATTAGAAACATGTGTTTTATTAGCACAGATTACAGCTCAATGATTCACTAGTTCATGTTCCAAGAACACTAGAGAAATGGGCTAGCTGCATATGGCCGCCATGTTGGATTTCTGATCGAGCGAGTTTGTGCAGACGCCAGTGCAGAGAGCCGGAGAAACCAGAGAATGATCTTTAATAGTTGTTTAAAGAAAATGATACATCACTTAAAATAATACTAAGATCTATATTACTATTCCATGAGTAAATGACATTTAAATGTACGCACATAAAAGAAGATGTGTTTTTATCTCAAAATATCTTAAAGAACAGTTGAGTATTGCAATAAGGGAGATATAATCATCACTCATCTTTAAATTAGGGCTGGACCCGAATATTCGAATATTCGATTATTCGTTCGGTGGGTTGGTATTCGATGTGAAAATTTGACATTCGAATATTGGGATCCTGGGATCCCCCGCGAAACGGTTCTACTTGCATTAGACTAGTCTATGAGCACATTTTAGACTTGTCTAACACTATAGACCGGTCTAAAATAGTTTTGTGAAACCGGCCCCAGGCTGAAATGGCCATGAATCAGGGTGGTAATAACTGGAGACTCACCATCTGTCGGCTCGGACTCGAGCGCATCTGTGCCGGCTGGCGGCTCTACGCTGGATGTGTCTGGATGAACCTGTGATTCCTGCTCAGCCACAAGAGGACACACTTTGGCTCGGGATCACGCTTAGGGAGTCTGTCATCATTGGTGTGCGAGCTTTGCATCCACGCTCCGCCCTGCAGCGCGGGTATAAATACGGAAGTGGATGCACGCACCACTTGTCTTTCTCTTCGGAGCCGATCGGTCTTCATGACGGTGTCTCTGAAGAGTGTTGATTCATTGAACGAGTGAGTGTGTCGGTGCTTCTTCTGGAAGTCTCTCCCGGAGCTGGTGGTTCTACAGCGTGAGTGCAGCGGTGGTCCCAAGCCTTCTGACCTCTCAACTGCTGTCAACAGCACTCCTGTTTGTGTTTGAGGATCTCTTATTCCGGTATGGAGATGGATTCGGTCCAACACATCTCCTGAGAAGAGCATGCTTTGGTCGGTGCCGTTAAGAAGTGAGAAAGGGTCCCACTGAAACCTTTCAGAGGCTCCTGGGGCGTATGGCAGACGCAGCTGCAATAGAACGGCTTCCTCCACATGAAGACCGCTTCAGCACTGGCTTCACGGCCGAGTCCCAAGGTGGCCGTGGCCGAGCGGCACGCTCCGAGTGACAATCACCCTGGCCTGCCGCCAAACCCTCAGCCCGTGATCAGACCTTTTGTTCCTCCGGGCCAGCCGCCCCTAGAACAAGTGTCCACCAACACCAGCTGGCCCCTCAGCTGGTGTTGGTGGACACTTGTTCTAGGGGCGGCTAGAACAAGTGTCCACCAACACCAGCTGACCCCTAGGGGCGGCTGGCCCGGAGGAACAAAAGGTCTGATCACGGGCTGAGGGTTTGGCGGCAGGCCAGGGTGATTGTCACTCGGAGCGTGCCGCTCGGCCACGGCCACCTTGGGACTCGGCCGTGAAGCCAGTGCTGAAGCGGTCTTCATGTGGAGGAAGCCGTTCTATTGCAGCTGCGTCTGCCATACGCCCCAGAAGCCTCTGAAAGGTTTCAGTGGGACCCTTTCTCACTTCTTAACGGCACCGACCAAAGCATGCTCTTCTCAGGAGATGTGTTGGACCGAATCCATCTCCATACCGGAATAAGAGATCCTCAAACACAAACAGGAGTGCTGTTGACAGCAGTTGAGAGGTCAGAAGGCTTGCGACCACCGCTGCACTCACGCTGTAGAACCACCAGCTCCGGGAGAGACTTCCAGAAGAAGCACCGACACACTCACTCGTTCAATGAATCAACACTCTTCAGAGACACCGTCATGAAGACCGATCGGCTCCGAAGAGAAAGACAAGTGGTGCGTGCATCCACTTCCGTATTTATACCCGCGCTGCAGGGCGGAGCGTGGATGCAAAGCTCGCACACCAATGATGACAGACTCCCTAAGCGTGATCCCGATCAGTCGACTACGTCTCCATTCCCTCCTTCAGGGAACGAGGATTACATACGTAACCAAGACGTTTTGAGGGTTTGGATGGACTGTGTGACAGCCTTCAATCCTCTCCTGAAGATGTTCTTCCCTTTTGCCTGTTTTTCTGTAAACAACAAATATTGATTAGAAACATGTGTTTTATTAGCACAGATTACAGCTCAATGATTCACTAGTTCATGTTCCAAGAACACTAGAGAAATGGGCTAGCTGCATATGGCCGCCATGTTGGATTTCTGATCGAGCGAGTTTGTGCAGACGCCAGTGCAGAGAGCCGGAGAAACCAGAGAATGATCTTTAATAGTTGTTTAAAGAAAATGATACATCACTTAAAATAATACTAAGATCTATATTACTATTCCATGAGTAAATGACATTTAAATGCACGCACATAAAAGAAGATGTGTTTTTATCTCAAAATATCTTAAAGAACAGTTGAGTATTGCAATAAGGGAGATATAATCATCACTCATCTTTAAATTAGGGCTGGACCCGAATATTCGAATATTCGATTATTCGTTCGGTGGGTTGGTATTCGATGTGAAAATTTGACATTCGAATTTTGGGATCCTGGGATCCCCCGCGAAACGGTTCTCATTCGCGTTTAAATAAGGCCGGCGACACACTGGCTGCGTGGCGTGTCCGTTTTTATTTCGGCTCCCATGTTAACAGGTTGGAGTTTGCACACTGCCTGCGTGAGACACGCGTCTCAGGCGCGGCTCGAGCCACGCGGAAAACGCGTGCATGCTAGAAATAGAAGAGCGCAGAACAGCAGCGTTTTTATGGACCGAAGTGCATGCCTGAGCTTGCGTTTTGGGTTAAGCTGAGTTGCTTTGACATTGTGGAAAATAGAATAATAGAAACAAAATGTATTAGCCTTTTTACCCGTTATTATCAATCTAAATTAATCTTGTTTTTAATTTAACTTAATTTCGTTTTTTCTTTATTTAAATTTCGTTTTTCTTTATTTAAATTTCGTTTTTATTTATTTAAATTTCGTTTTTTCTTTATTTAAATTTCGTTTTTATTTATTTAAATTTCGTTTTTTTATTTATTTAAATTTCGTTTTTCTTTATTTAAATTTCGTTTTTCTTTATTTAAAATCTACCCTTTACTGTGTCAGTAATTTGTTAGTCAGAAAAATATTAGACTACCTTAAAAGTATTGCTTAATTTAACAGACCTGTTTGTGTTTTATATCACTAGTGCAGTGTCCGTTCTAAGCCCTGCCCGTGTGAGGTGCGCCGCTTCCCGCTCGCACTGTTCTGTATGTGTTGCGTCTCGCGTGTCCATCTATATTGCACCAAATGCGACGCTGCACTCCCTTGTGAAGTCGATTGAATGAACGGTTCTCGAAATAATCAAAATGCAAACGGACATACCGACACATAGAGATTCCTGCTCTTATTAGAGAGAAGAATATGTTCAGACCCCTCTCTCCGAAGCTTCGAATATTCGATGTTCATTACTACCGAAGCTTCGAAGCTCAAAAAATGGTATTTGGTCCAGCCCTACTTAAAATGGTGTGATTTTCAGCAGTTTTGAAAGGATGACAACAAAGCTTGTCTCGTATTTATTGTAAATGTCCAACAAGCAGGGACTGATCAACGCACGGGCATGTCGGGCGGGCACAGGGTGTTTTCCGACCTGGGGTTCACGACCCCCACTTGGGGTTGCTAAAGATTTACAAGGGGTTTCCAAGCTCACTCTTGTTTGAGGGTGTTACCAGTTTGACGATAAAGCCTACATTTGTTTCAGTTCTAAATTTGTACTGTAATTTCAGTTTTGGGATTATGAATTTGTTTAACTGCAATGTTTCACTTGAATTTGATCTGCTACCAGTTCTCAACGAACCGCTTCAGATTACGCAATAGAGAGAATAAACTAAGACTTTTCAAAGTCTGTGATTGTAGCGCCTCTTAGCGGTAAAAGTATTATTCTGGTTAAGTACCTACTGTATGAACGGGTCATAGAACTACAAAATGAGTTTTAAATTCATGATTTAATATTAATGAGATTTTTATTCATGTAATGTTCTAATTCTAGTTGTTTATGTTTGTAAATGCTGCGTGACTGTGACGTGTTTTAACAGTCGAGTCATATTTAAAAACTAAAGCGGAGCGGATCTCCTGTCGGAGAACATCTTTTAAGTAAAGCCTCAAACATACACTAATATTCAAAAGTTTGGTGTTGCTGTAATTTTGTATGTTTTGAAAGAAGCCTCTTCAATAAATGCTCACCAAGACTGCACGTATTTGATTAAAAATACAGTAAAAACAATAAAATTGTGAAATAATATTAAAATAGCTGTTTTCTGTGTGAATATATTGTAAAGTGTAATTTATTCCTGTGATCAAAGCTGAATATTCAGCATCATTACTCCAGTCTTCAGTGTCACATGATCCTTCAGAAATCGTTCTATTATGATGAGTTGATGCTCAAGAAACATTTATGATTATTATCAGTGTTGAAAACAGTTGTGCTGCTGTTTTATTTCCAGGATTCTTTGATGAACAAAGTAAAAAACACACAAAAAAACTACATTTGTTCGAAACAGAAATCTTTACTCTAAGTAATGGTCAATTTAATGCATCCTCCTTGCTGAATAAAAATATGAATTTCTCAAAAGAAAATTCTTATTGACCACATTTACTATCGTTTGGTCTGGGGTCTATTTAACAATGAATCCTGGAAAAAAAGAACAACTGTTTAAACTGTTAAAGCGCTTTACACAAAAATACTCATCAGCAAAACTGTTTTCAACACTGATAATAATCATAAATGTTCCTTGATCATCAAATCATCATATTAGAATGATTTGTGAAGGATCATATGACACTGAAGACTGGAGTAATGATGCTGAAAATGCAGCTTTGATCACAGGAATAAATTCAATTTTAAAATAAATTAAAATAGAAAAGTTATTTTTAAATGTTAATATTATTTCACAATATTATTGTTTTACTGTATTTTTTTTTATCAAATAAATGCAGTCTTGGTGAGCATTTATTGAAGAGATTTCTTTCAAAAACAAAATCGTACGACCCCAAACTTTTGAACGTTAGTGTCAAGCCATTCTTACTCCCGAGGCGTCAGAAACTGAAGCATGGTCCAGTGCCGTTCGCGTCACAATTAAGACGCTAAAGGGACCCCTAGGAACAGGGAACTTACAATGAGAACCTTTGGCGTCATACATGGGAATGTTATATCGTCATTATTAAATTATCTTTTGGGGTCATAATTCCATTATTTATAAAAATCATAATTTTGAAATGTTGGGTTGTGATTCTCAGTTTAATCCGCCAGCATAATTTGATTACACGATTTAGACACGTTTGAACATGTAACCCAACCCCACCCCACCCCACCCCTAAAGCTACCCATTTGTGTATTTTATAACATAAAACACAGGATATAACAGGCAGATACAACTACATGCACAATTTATTCAAAAAGAACAAATATTCCAAGTGTTTAGAGTGCAAACGATTGATGCGTGTGAAGAACAGACTCAAAAGAGATCACAGTCTCCATCCGCTGTACATCCAGTGCACACTCTCAAAAACCGCCGCCCGGCCCGGAGAAGCGTATCGTCAGCTTTGATTGTGAAATAGCATTGGCTGTCGTGTGTCTCGTGACCGATTGCGTCATGCTAAAGAGTCGGGTGGGTGTATCTTTGAATGAGATATGACTGTGTGTGTTCACGGAGCGGGATCATTCAGCGATTAAAACAGTAAGATCCACTCTGTTCTTCACATTAAGATATCGTATGGCTTCAGAAGACTTGGAATGCAACATGAGTTGTTTGTAACAATTTTATAGTGTTTTTGGTCAGTTTTTGCAATAAATACCTGTGACTGTATTTTTATTTGCCTGTTGCGTGTTTTATATTGTTGAGAAGTGGGTAGGTTTAGGGTAGGAGTGGGGTTACTTGCTCCAAAATATATAAGTATAAATAATTTAATATGCAAATGCAGAGAATTAAATGCATTTTGATCTGATGCATAAGGCAAACAAATGAAATCAATGGAGTTCCCTGTTCGTTGATACCGTGATGCCTAGAGACAACTATAGATGGACATATATCTATATCTGCCATATACTTGTATACATATATCTGCCAGATATTTTCCTTATATTGTAATCATTGGCCCGGTTTGCAGCCTTGGCTAAATGAAGTTTACACGAGACTAGATAATGATCTGAGATGTCATCGCTCTGCTGCAGAATTTCCACGGCATCAACATTTATTCCGTGTGATAATATTAGATCTAGAGTATGATTACGACAATGAGTAGGTCCTGACACGTGTTGTCTAACTCCAATAGAGTTCAGAATGTCTTTAAATGCCAATCCCAATGCATCTTTTTCATTATCTATGTGTATATTAAAATCACCAACAATTAGTACTTTATCTGCAGCAAGTACTAACTCTGATAGAAAGTCAGCAAATTCTTTGATAAAGTCTGTATGGTGCCCTGGTGGCCTGTATACAGTAGCCAGCACAAATCTCAAACGTGATTTATCATTTACACTATATATTGCTATATTTAGCACCAACACTTCAAAAGAATTATATTTAAAACAAGACTTCTCAGTAATTCTGAAGATATTACTATAAATTTCAGCAACACCTCACCCTTTGGCTTTTCAAACGAGGCAAAAATCTCCATCTCTATACGAGCCACAAGTTCCTGTATGTCTTCTTCTGCCCCCTTATCCTCTTTGAAGCAGCTTTGTTTCATTTGATGGTTCCCAGCTTAGATCCACAGCACACCAAACTGTCTTCCTTTTGTACACGGATGCTGTTCAAAGCTTCTCACAAACCTGTGAAGAAGAAAAAACACAAACAGTATAAACTAGGGTTGTGCCGATAGACGATAGTATTGTGTATCGACGACAGTCAGAGATATCGCTGCTGGCAGATTCCTTTGACGATATCAATACGATAATTAGCTCGTTTTCCCATTAATGTATTAAATCATTATTATTATTATTATGAAGCAAGTATTATTATTAAATTAATTAGGAACTAAAATTAATTTGCCTTGCCTAAATTCATAACGACATCACCACACTTGCGACATCACCGACGCGCGTATGAGATCCATTCACACATTGTCAAGAGTGCTTGTTTTAACAGACGCATCATTCTTATACAGAGCCAAGATGAAGACGGCATCGTTGTTCGTCAGTATTTTGTTTCCATAGCACATTAACAAAACATTTAATGACAACACTAAAAACAATACAATTACAAAATATTAATGATAATAATAATAATATCACAAAAATTATATAGGCCTAATAAAAGTCTTTAGTTCACGAACGCAGCACAACTCTGCCATCTGTGAAAATCAAAAGCAACTTCAAACACTTGTTTAACAAGTAATTTTCTTCTAATTGTTTCACTGTCAATAATGTAAGTCCACAAGAGAATATTAAGCCAGTAAATTAAGATAGTTGCTATACCGTTATATCCACCGTCGTCTCTGAGAGAACGCGCCGTTAATGCAGTGAAAGCTCAGGCCGTTTCTGCTTTCACTTTCAGGGAATGAGCGCGTTTACATGCACGTTATTAACTCGATTATGCTGAATAAACTGACAATGCATGTCATGTAAACACATTAACCTGTTTTCCTTTATCGGAGTCAAGTCATAAGTTTAAGTATAACTGATCGACTTTTAGATTTTTGTCTTTGATTTCTCCCGGCATTTAAAACACAACCCGTGTTCTTTGGGCTTATTAAAGTGCGATATGTGAAGTGCATCCAGACAGAGAGAGCACTGGTAGGAGGACATAGATCACAAACTCCGACTCTTTCTTGACCTAAGAAATTATTAAAACGTGTTCCCATCTCGTGCAGAAGTAGCCTACAGTCAAAATGCTGCATCTGTAACGGCATGAGAGGATAATGTGTGTCCGTAAATTTCCCGCTGACATGTTGAAATACTCTAGGATCTTTGTTTACCTCACTATACCGGGAAATAACCTGATTTAGCCTATTAAAAAACACTCCACCTTTGCTAGCAAAATAGAAAAAAATTCTCATATATACAACGAACTAATAAAACAAGCAAATTAACGAGAAAATAAGCAAGTTAATAATCAAATAAGTAATCCCCGCCCCCTCACGATAATATCGTGTATCGCCGATCTCAAAGGCTGACGATAGGACGATATGAAAATGGAGCATATCGCCCAACACTAGTATAAACAAATAATAATTCGACATTTAAGTGGGAGACATTCTCAGTATGAAGAGGAGATATTTAGGACTGACTTTGAGACTGAGAGTAGGGTCCTTCTGATTAAATAGTATGTCCCATACATCCAAGGTCCCGTCCATCTTCACCGTAAAGAAGACAGAGGGTCTGACTTGACTCTAACAGCCATCTAACAGATAAGTCATGGGCAGTGGTGGTGGCGCAATGGATAAGACACATGCCTTTGGTGTGAGAGACCCGGGTTCGAATCCACTGTGAGACACCAATGTGTCCCTGAGCAAGACACTTAACCCCTAGTTGCTCCAGAGGCGTGCGACCTCTGACATATATAGCAATTGTAAGTCGCTTTGTATAAAAGCGTCAGCTAAATGAATAAATGTAAATGTAAATGTCTAGTTTTTTGTAGTGAGTATACTGTAATTCCCCCCACCCCCACCCCCACCCACACCCACCCACACCCACCTCAACTCAGCCAGTTAAGAGCTACATTTAGCCTTAGATGTTACATGAATATGGTCCCTGAACCACAGGTTTTATCAATACAAATTTGCTTTTAGAAATGATGTTTTAAAAAAAAATGGTGTTATTTTTTTGGCAAGTTTACTGTTGAAAAACGTTGTATGATATTCCCTTAAAATAACGTTTTAATAGATTGTATTATTATTATTATTATTATTATTTTAAAATACATTTTACTGTGCAATTTCTTTCTAATTTCTTTGAGTTGGACCGAACTTTTATTTTGGTGGGTTGTACACATTTGAGTTTCTGTGTGTTTTAATAAACTATTATTATTATTATTATTAGGCCTACTTGAAGTATACTCTACTGTGCAATAGTAATATATTTCTGTTATAATTTCTTCAAGTTATACCGAACTTTTATTTTGACAGGTTGTCGTAAAGACATTACAGTTTCTGTGTGTATATGAAACGAATGAATGACGATAGTTTTATTAAATGAAATGGTGAAATTCTCGTGAAGTGACTTTCATAGCAGCTCTGCCATGAAGTGCACATATGTAGCCTACATCATGTTAGCCTGACTACGTCAGACTTCGTACTTCCGCTCAATTTCATTTCGCTTCTGTACTCAGTCTGAGACAGCGTCATAGCTTTCCGTTTTCCTCCGGCCTGTAAACAGCCGGGCCAATCAACGAACAGAGGGCGGGCTGAGAGCCGTGACGTAGACGCTGATTGTACCGTGGATGCATAGATTTACTTCACATAATCTGCAAAAGTCGTTCACAGCCATGTTCACTCCGGTGTTTCGCTCGATGGTTTTTGTTTTCGCATCATATGTGTGTTTACAGTGGAAGTTAGATGCGGCTGAGCATGCGCATAACACACGCCATAACCAAACATTATGTGATTGGCTTACGGGTAACCAATGATTTTAAACTTCAGACAAGCGCCCCCCCGCGAGAGAGAAAACACTTTTCTATTATGCCATTCCAGACTCTGTCTACGAAGCAAAGCGAAGTAGCAGAGTTTGGTATTACCAGGCTAACATCATGTCTCAATACAGTGAAACGCTGAAAACACCACGAGCGTGAGTCACGCGTGCTTCAGTATGTGTGTGTGTGTGTGTGTGTGTGCGTGTGTTTGTGTGTGGAGCACACATTGAGCGCTCATTCCCAGAGACGCGTAGAACAATTGCAGTCTCTTTTAACTTTAATATTCACAGACACTATAGTCCAAATCGAGATTTGATTCATTGTACAGCCCTACTTTTGATTTATTCATTCGAAAATAGCCAAATTCCACAAAACGAAGTTGTTACGTATCCTCACGCTTTTTTTAAGTGGGTATACGGAAATCCTTGGCCTTTTCTAGTGGGTATACGGCGTATACCAGCGTATCACGTAGACTACACCACTGGTCATGGGACTTCTGTACTAGAAACAGATCAGAAATATTGGCTCTTTTGAAGGTAAATGCACTAAACAACTACTAAAAGCAGCGGTTTTCAACCTTTTTGACTTAAAGCTGTCGTCTGCAATTTTTTTTTGATCATATTCAGTGAAATTGACACTATAATCCGACAGAACAACATAAATAAGATGGTTTTAGAAAAAACCTGAGCTTCTAACTCCACCTGGAGCGTGTTATTTGTTTTGCAAAAATCCAGCGCTCCCGGATCATCGGGTCCAATCAGCGCAGGGGGGTGTGAGATCTGACTGTCAATCACAGGTCGTGCACACGCCACAGACCCCCCCTCACTCGCGCACGTTAATATCACATGCACACGCCACGCCTGAAGTTCGCCTGGAGATTGCATGAAGCGTGATGGCGGAGAGAAAATCTACTAACAAGCTTCCAATTCCTCGGTTATTGCTATCTATGGATAGATTAGCCAGGGCAGCCTACCTCCGAGTCCATGGTGTTGATAGATGCTGAAGAGACGGACGTGTTCACAGACAATCAGGCACACACGCACAGTGACGCACTGACGAGCACGACCTCGATGGGAGGGTGCTCGCTGGTAGTGGGGAGGGGCATGAGAGTTGTAAACATTCAAAATTTTGGCTAATCGACCCAATCTGCCAGACTTGCCGACGGCAGCTTTAAGAGACATTCTTATTGATATATTAAATCAATTTGCTTAATTACTTTAAAATATTAACCATAATTAATTCTGTAATTCCAGAAGTTATGTTCTATATACCAGTAACCATTGTAACATTTCCATTTCATTTAGGAAATATAGATATTTTTTACATATTAAGTCAATAATTAAGATAGGAAATCTCTGTAATACAGGATCTGTTCATTCTTTAATAAAAACAAATGTTATATCAAACAATCATAAACACTGAGAATGATCAATAAAAAGATTGTTTTTTACATGTTGATTTTATGCATTTGAGCTTTTTAAAATTAGTTAAATTATTCTAGATTCATAAAATAATAATTTATTAATTTAAATACTTTTTTTTTTTAAATCAATTAAAATTTAAATTAAAATCATCCTCCCTGATTGAGAACCAATAACTTAAAGTATAGTTGATCTAAATTTACATCACACATAGTAAAATATAAAATGGTATAAATGTCAGTATTTCATAACAACAACACACAGATGTTCTTACTTGGTGTTAGTACTGATGTCCTCTGACCAGATGCGGGCAGTGCAATCACCCACGGTCAAGAAGTTCTTCCGGAAGAAGGGGTTCCTCTGCAAGGCGTAAATGGGGCCTTGGTGTCCGTGGTATGTGGCAACAATCGACTCGTTTGGGGTTTCTAACTTGGATGCTTGGTTTAAATTGGGGATTCTGCATGAGACCACAACCCCCTGCTCTGTGCCCACCATAAACTTGGCCTTCTGTAATCAAAAGGAAAAACAAACATTTACGTTTTTAACATGAGTTTCCACAAGGGAATAGGCCAAACAAAATGAGAACTGCTCTTACCATAGTCTTCTCAAACTCCATTGAGGTGGCACCAAAGGCATTGTGAAGGTTTCCCTTCTGACTGGGGTCCAGCACGAGCCGCATGGTGGGCTCACTCATCTTTCGAATGTCCCAGAACAGCACCTGGTGTCATACAGATACTTCTTTGAGTTTACAGTACATTACATGACTAATTTGAAGGGTTTGTTATAGCTGTCCAGTGTCTGTGCTGTGAAATATTATTGGTTTATTTAACTGTTTGTAGACTGTACACACACCTGACCATCTGTAGAAGCTGAGAAAGACTCATTGCATGTCAATGACGGCATCCAGATGACCTTGTACACAGGATCTCGATGGCTATGCAAAACGGCGGACATCTGTACTGGCCGGCTGCCGCACCGTGTGTCCCAAAAGCCTGGAAATAGGGCAAACTTTCAGACTAGAGGACAGTAAAGACATCTAAATGGCACATAAACAGTAGACTGTAATGACTGCAACTCTGAGCTTGAGCTTGAGTGTGTCAGATTAAAGCCATGCATTTCAGCCCGAGCCCGACGGGCCCCGACTTTTTCACGCCCCTAGGGCCGGGCTTCGGGCCAATTTTCACGTCATAGTTCACATGCGGGCCGGGCCTCGGGCCTTTTTTGGGTTATCCTTCTTTTTATATTTTTAGACATTAATTAAAAAAATATGAGAAGTTGACGTCGACGATAGAAAAACAAACATAGACATTTCATAACCTCATAACTTTCATAATCTTATAATTACACTGACATATGATTGACATGACAGTCTCACGCACGCACGCACGCACGCACACACACACACACACACACAGAGAAGGTTTCCCGTCAGCGCAACCCACGATTCACCTCATGTGCAAATAATGGAGAATATTAAGAGAAAAATCGCAGCAGCGAAGGTGTCTTCAGCGCAGCGGGAAGAGTGATAGAAGAGAGGACTGGGTTAAAACCTTACACTGTGGATGCTATTCTTTTTCTCCACGATGCTCTGTAAGAGACTATTCTAACTTTTCGTTTGATTGGACTTTATTTTCGTTTAACTGTTGGAAACTACTGGAAAAAAGAATGGCCATGTTCTGTGGTGCATTTTTTAGGTAAGATAACCTGCAAGTTTGTTTTTGATTTATTTAATTTGTTTAGATTGGCTATTGCTCATTTCGTTTGCGAGCGCTGTGGCGAGCAGCCTGAGCCTGCCTCAGTATTTCAAAAAATTTTGTTTTACTCACTGTGGTTTAATAAATAAAAATTAAACTAACTATCTGTGTGATATGCTTGAAGTGTTTTATATCTATGGATTTTATTGTAGCCAAGTAAAGTATTAGCGTTGATTTGAGAGGCTAAATTGATCAAACATGTTTTACTCGCTGTCGGCTCGGCTTGCTTTGTCGTCATTTAAAAAAAAAAAAATGCTCCAAACATTTGTCTTAATTAACTTAATAAAGAAATGAAAAGAAAAGAAACATAACTAACAAAACGGACCTATTTTAATGGCTGCAAATAGGGCAGGATGCCGCTGTAAAAACAAACAAAAAAACAAACGGGCTCGGGTCGGACTCGGGCTGATAATTCTGATGAGCTGTCAGACACGGGTCGGGCTAGGGCCTAGATTTGAGGCCCGTGCAGGGCTCTATGTCAGATCAGATGGATTAAAGAAGCCTTATATAACCATTCATAATAAAAACAGACCGATTTGTCCATTGTAGCCTCTCCCGACAAGGATGTGAACATCTCTGGGGCTGTCCTCCAGACAAACAGGGTTCAGAGTCATCTCCGGTGTATTGCTTATTTCTGTAGTTGGGAATAAATAAACAAAATGATTACCAAAAGTGGCATGTGTGCCAGAATAATATATATGTGCATGACATACCAGTGTTCCATAAATATGAGTCAAAGCTCATATTTTCAGGTGCTCTCTGAAACTCCAGGCCAGAGTAGGCAACAGTTTGTTTATGATTATCGAGTGGCTGCCAGGACAAACTGCAGACTGCACGCATGTCTTCATTCAGGTCGCTAGAGAAAATCACAAAGCATTTTGGTTACATACTGCGTCTACCTACCTATGACTAAACAAGGTGTCCATGTGCTCTAATGCACGCGTGTGCTCACCTGAACTCATCGATTGTTCTCTCTGATTGCTCTTGCTGACGGCTCAGCTCCAGTTTCTGCATCGCCCTCTCAGCTTGAAAACTTTCTGTTAAGGTGCCAGCTTTGTTCTGCATGAGACAGCCTTTCAAGAGCTGCAGCGGACAGGAAGACAATACTCAGACTCAGAAATACAATCACTTCATGAACTCTACTGAGGACGCTATGGGTACCTACTGCCTCTGTGAGAGTTAAAGAGCAGTTCTGAGAAAGATGGAGATCAAAACTGGAACCAAATTCAATTTAATTATCTCCCTGCTGTCTTAAAGGACTTGTGACTTTCTTTCTTCCATTCAACTCAAAAGAAGTCTTGAAGATTGTAATTGCACTGTCAATGCCTAATGCAATCGCAATGAATGGAGACTTTCAAGCTTCAAAAGGCAAAAGCACCTAAAAGTATAAAAGAATCCTACAAATGGTGTTGGCACTCACATCAATCATTTCCGTGAGCTCCTCCTCATAGCGCATTTCCCTCTGCACTTTCTTCCTGAAGCGGCCAGTAGCATTAGTGTCGTCTACACCGATGTTTTTCGACCACCCCCCCTCTTTGTGGTTCATTCCACGTGACTCTGTCACTATCACCACCTAAACAGTACAAACAGACATTTTCATATCTACACCATGTCCTAATATATCCTGGATAAAATATTAATCTAAAAAAAAGAAAGGATGAAAATATATCTTGAATTAAGTTCATTTTTTGTATCGCATTGGTAATTAGATTTTCCATGTAGTAGTTTATGCTTTAAAAAAGGAAATGGGGCAAGAAAATATAGTCTGAAAAAATGTATACGATTTTTTTTTTAAGTACGACGGCTAACAGGAACTAACAATGAAAAATAATTCTAAAACATGTATTGATCTTAGTTAATGTTAATTTTATTAATACATTTTTTAAATCAACAGTTGTCAGTCTGTTAATATTTAATAGACCTGAGCTAACATGAACTAACAATAAACAGCTGTATTTTAATTTCAAATCAGTTTCACTTAATGCATTAACCAATATTGTAAAGTGTAACCTGAAAACATTCTAAACACAAACGGCATACAAAATAAACAGGAGTATTAACAAAATATTATAATACATAATTGTCATAAGTGTATTGTGATTGTCAAAACATTTTAGTAACTAAACTGAATTGTATTAGGTTTAGTGACAACATGTTACAATTTCTGGTAAGCTACGCTTTTTTATTATTGCTTGACACAAATTTCACGATTTCAATTCAATAAAATTCTTGTGATTTGATTTAATATTGACTCATTTGGATAAATATTAGGCACACAAGATAGGCGTTCATTTTTCTCAACAAAAAATGTATTTTTTTCTCGTTTGCAGTGCGTAACTGATCCACGGCTGGACCACACACACACATACTCACTATTTTTATTTCAAATCCAGAAGTTATCCACTACTTTTATTTATTTTTTAAAGTTGTGTCAGCATTGCGATTCTCTTTGTACACATATACACTCTTTAATAGACGTAATTCACTTTTAAGCACAATTTAAACAACCTATTATTCATGCATTACTTTTATATAGATTTATATATTAAGTTGCTCAAGCAAGTGGTAAAATATTTAATGTAGGCTACTTATTAAAATCACAAACATTTTAAATTAAAACTTAAAATTGACATTTTTTGATTTAATACAATAAATCTTGCATGTCACAAAGAACTTGTTTTTCCACCTCCACGAATGAGGCGAGTGTTACTTTTCTGTTCGCTATTTTTGCTATTTTTCCATAGTGGTTCACTATATTGACTGGGTTAAATAGAATTGCTTTACTAAAAAGAGACTAAAATACAATTGTCATTGACTAAAACTAGACTAAATGTCATCAGTAAACTAGACAAAAATAGCCATGGATAATTCTGACTAAAATAAGACTAAAATGCTCAGACTTTTCGTCGACTGAAACTTGAACGTGACTACAACTAATAAAAACTAAAATGACAGCTTGACACAAAGACTGCTAAGTTAGACTAGACTCAAATTAAAATGCCACACCAAAAACGACCCTAACAGTTCCTGCACGCGCTGACATTCAGATCTGGACATAACTAACGTTACCTGTTTCTCAATCGCGGCTTCCTCCATCTCGGCTTCCTCCATCTTGGCTTCCTCCATCTTGGCTTCCTCCATCTCGGCTTCCTCCATCTCGGCTTCCTCCATCTTGGCTTCCTCCATCTTGGCTTCCTCAATCTCGGCTTCCTCAATCTCGGCTTCCTCAATCTCGGGTTTCGACACGTTCATCTTACAACTCACAGCTGCATTCGACAACATATTTCCAAGTTATTAAAAAAGCTCGACGTTAATTATTATACATTAACCCTTTCATGCATGAATTATGATACCCTCAGTCAGGATTTTTTTCCTATGTGTTTTTATTGCTCTTAGGGCATGAAAA
The DNA here is from genome assembly GCF_965113295.1 of Leuciscus leuciscus. NCBI lineage: Eukaryota > Metazoa > Chordata > Actinopteri > Cypriniformes > Leuciscidae > Leuciscus > Leuciscus leuciscus. The sequence goes on along the minus strand of NC_138733.1, from coordinate 9,032,234 downwards.
ACAAGAATTGATTTTTATTTTATTTTTTTACAAATTTTTCAAAGAGATCTTCAGATGTCCACTTGAGTGGACAGCATGCGGTTGGTTTAAACTGAAGATATACTGTATTAAATATAAGACAATAATCAAACAGATAAAGTATGTGAATTTAACAAACTAATCAATGCAATTATATCAAATAATGTGAAAACGTACTCGGTTACTAACGTAACCTCGGTTCTCTCTAGAAGAGGGAACGAGTACTGCGTAAGATATCTTACGCTAGGGGAAAATCCTTTTCCGCGAGATATTGAAGCCCAAAATTATCCTTAATTTTGTAATAATGCAAAACGCGTTGCAGCAGCAATGCAGACATAGGCGAGACAGCTCGCGCGCCTATTGGCTGCTCTGCGGCAACTGCAGCAGCCTATCGAGCGAGGCCTGGCGTGACGTCAGACCCAATCAGGGCACTTCGCGCCCGCTGCGTCACGTCCCGCCGAAATGGGCGTGGTCTAGGCCTATAAATATCGCTCGCAGGCAGCTATTATCTGGTTTTTCATCATCGAAGCAACCAGAGCGTGTGCATGCACGGCAAGATACGCAGTACTCGTTCCCTCTTCTAGAGAGAACCGAGGTTACGTTAGTAACCGAGTACGTTCTCTTACGAGAGGTCTCTCGTACTGCGTAAGATATCTTACGCTAGGGGACCCAATGTAAAACGCCGTGAATGCTGAGATCTGACACCAAAGACCCAAGGGCGAAAGCCCGGGGTACATATAGTGCACAATCACTCAGGGAACTCACAGGGAGTCCGGGAAGAGGGAGGGGTGCAGCCTCACTTTTCCACATAAAGTAGCGTCGATGGGACGCGAATTTCATCATACAGACAGGGCGGGGTATGGCCTGAACTGATGGGGAAAATGTGGGTCTTACACAGTTTGCCCAGCTTTATACTGTCGAACATTGAGCTGTGCTCAGCAGACGCAGATAATACTGGTAGTTTAGACCGACAGCAGCCTGGCCTGCAGGGCGGGAACCTCTAGGTTATAAAACCTTATAAATGTAGACGGGGAGGCCCAGCCTGCCGCCATACAAATATCTTGCAAGGCAATCCCACTTGACCAGGCCCACGAAGAGGCCATGCCTCTCGTGGAGTGCGCTCTGACACCCAAAGGGCACTGCATGCCCTTGGAGGCGTATGCCAGCGCTATAGCATCAACTATCCATCTGGATAGGCTCTGTTTCGACGCGGCTAGTCCCTTAGAACGTCCGCTAAACGAAACAAAGAGCTGCTCCGTCTGTCTGAAAACAGACGAGCGAGACACATAAGCTCGTAATGCCCTGACTGGGCAAAGGAGGCTCGCGTCTCTTTCCTCATCAGGGACCGGTAGGGCTGACAGGGAGATAACCTGCGCCCTAAACGGTGTGTTGAGGGATTTTGGAACATAACCGTGCTTAGGTTTGAGTATAACTTTTGAGTCATTGGGCCCAAACTCCATGCACGCCGCGCTCACAGAGAGCGCGTGCAGATCCCCTATGCGCTTCACTGAAGCGAGAGCCAGCAAAAACACTGTCTTGAAAGACAGGTGTTTCAAATCGATTGACTGTAAAGGCTCAAATGGCGCACCTTTCATGGCTTCCAGAACCGTAGAAAAGTCCCATACGGGGACTGAGGGAGGTCTGGGAGGATTCAGTCTCTTAGCTCCTCTAAGGAAGCGGATGACTAAATCGTTCCTTCCTATTGACTGACCAAGTGTTGTTTCTGAGAACGCTGCTATAGCCGCCACATAAACTTTGAGCGTGGAGGGGGCCCTGCCCCCATCCAACAGCTCTTGTAGGAAGGAAAACACCTCCGTCACATCACAGTTTGTGGGTGACACACCACGGGCTGTGCACCAGCCCGAAAACACTGACCATTTCGAAGAATAGAGTCGCCTTGTAGACGGAGCTCTAGCCTGCGTGATCGTGTTTAATACTCCTTTAGGGAGTCCAACATGTACCCGTTGATGGCCCAGACATGAAGGGACCCTAGTTCCGGGTGAGGATGCCAGATCGAGCCGCGGGCCTGTGAGAGGAGATCTCTCCTCATTGGTACTGGCCACGGGGCAGTACTTGCTAACTGCATCACGGCTGGGAACCAAGGTTGGTTTTTCCAGAACGGTGCTACCAGCAGTACTGAGCATCCTTCTTCCCTGATCCGTTCTATCACCTGAGGCAGGAGAGAGACGGGGGGAAAAGCATAGAGCGGGCGGCGGGGCCACACATGGGCCAGCGCGCTCCTGCTCTTGGAGAAAAATTCTTGACAGTGAGCGTTTTCTTGAGACGCAAACAGGTCCACTTCCGCTCTGCCGAATTTCTTCCACAGCAGTTGGACTGTCTGTGGGTGTAGAGACCACTCGCCTGCCGGAACATTGTTCCTGGACAGTCTGTCCGGTCCTATATTCAAGATCCCTGGCACGTGCGCTGCTCTGAGCGAGCGCAGGTTGCACTGAGCCCATACCAGGAGGCGTTCTGCCAGCCTGTACAGTTTCTCGGATCTGATGCCGCCCTGGCGATTTATGTAGGACACCACAGACATGTTGTCCGAACGGACCAAGACGTGGTGACCTTTTATTTGGGGACAAAAACGCGTCAGCGCGTTGTCTACTGCCAGCATTTCGAGGCAGTTTATGTGCAGGAGCTTCTCCCGTTCTGACCACTGGCCGAAGAACGGTCTGCCCTCGAGCAGCGCTCCCCATCCCGAGGTGGACGCGTCCGTGGACACCACTTTCACCCTCGAGGAAGTCCCCAGGCTTACACCTGATTGGTACCAGTCGTTCGCTTTCCAGGGTTTCAGAGCTGAAACGCATTTCTGATTGACCCTGAGGCGAAGCAAACCGGGTGCCCACGCTTCGTGTGGGACTCGCGCTTTCAGCCAAAACTGCAGCGGGCGCATGCGGAGCAGACCCAGCTGGAGCACTGACGATGCTGAGGCCATGAGACCTAGCATCTTCTGAAATCTCTTGAGCGGGACAGACGCGCCGCAGCGAAAAGAGTTCGCTGTGCGTCGAATGTCTACCGCGCGCTGTTGTGATAGTCGCGCTATCATGGATAGTGAGTCCAGTTCTGTGCCCAGGAAAGATATTTTCTGACTGGGTGACAGGGAGCTCTTCGCCCAATTGACACTCAGACCCAAATCCTCGAGGTGATCGAGTAAAATGGTCGTGTGTTCTATGAGCACTGCGCGAGACTGCGCTAGAATCAGCCAATCGTCCAAATAGTTCAGCACTCGCATGCCTCTCATTCTGAGGGGTGCGAGCGCCGCATCCATGCACTTCGTAAATGTACGGGGTGCTAGGGACAAACCGAACGGCAGGACTGTGTACTGATATGCCTGGCCCTCGAAGGCGAATCTCAAATATCGCCTGTGACGTGACGCTATCTGTATTTGAAAATACGCGTCTTTCAGATCTATTGACACAAACCAATCTCCTTGGCGAATCTGCACAAGGATTTGCCTGGTCGTGAGCATCCTGAACTGTCGCTTCACAAGCACTTTGTTCAGTTGCCTTAGATCTAGTATGGGTCTGAGACCCCCGTCTTTTTTCGGTACCAGGAAGTATCTGCTGTATAGCCCTCCTTCGCTCTGATCTTGAGAGAGAGGCTCTATGGCCCCTTTGCTCAATAGTTTCGTCACTTCGGCTCGAAGTAGATGTGCTACTTCTGTTTTTACCGTGGTCTCGACGCGCGCCACATAGCGGCGAGGGCGTCGGCGAAACTGCAGCGAATAGCCTCTTTCTATAATGTTCAGCACCCACTTCGAAACCCCGGGTAGCTTTGCCCATGCGTCTGCATGGATAGCTAGGGGTTGAATACGAAGCGCGCTCCGCTCGCTCAGCGATGGAGAAGCTTCGGTGTGCTGTAACACAAGCGTGTCGCTCGTGACATTTGAGGCATGGGCGGCGCGCTGATGACAGCGGGCAGATTGCCCGCGCTCGACTCCTCTGCGGTGTTTGACCGCGAGGGGGAGGGCTGGGCGGTTCCCGTGGGAACTGTCATGTCTATGTGTGGATGTGGACGCGGGACAGCGGGCACATTTATCACACCGAAAGCATCGTTCGCTTGCGTGAAGCGAGTGCACGTTGGTTTCGTTTTTACAGAAACCGTGAGACATGCATAACGTGGTGTTAGTGGGCACTGGGTAGTGGGCACGTTCACCATGTTTGAAGCGCAACCGATCTGAGTCGGTTTTATGTGCGCGAGCCCTGTGTGACAGGCTGTGCTTGTGTGTAGGGATGGGCACTGGGCAGTGGGCATTCTTACTACACATGAAACACCATCGGCCGTGGCCGGGACACCAGAAAATACACTCTTTTGGGGATTTTGTGTGCAGGCAAGCGGGTGACAGAACCGACTTGTTGGCTGCAGAAAACACTGGAACAGTCACATTTTCTGGAACTGGACGAGCGAATAGCTTTGGTGTGAGTCCGGCTGCAGCGGGACTGGAACACCATCGTTTTCCTAGCTGTGCTAGGACGACTTCGGGGCCTCGGGCTTCACCGTGATCCTAGGTCGCGAGCCACGTCCTGTGGGGCGGCGACCGGATGAGCGGGAGCGCGGTCTCGCGCTTCTGGCCTGGCGGCGCTGTGAAGTGGAGGCAGTGGACGGTGGCTGTGGCTGTGAGCTCTGAGCAGACGGTTTCGCACGGCCTGCTGCAGAGCTAGAGCGCCCCTCGGGAGGAAGTGCTTCATAGCCTGAGACGCTTTCTGTACCTCTGCGAATCTCTCCGCGAAATCCTTGACGGAGGATCCAAAGAGGCCTGTGGCGGAAAGTGGGGCGTCGAGGAACGCGGTGCGTTCAGACTCGGCCATTTCCGAGAGCGTCAGCCAGAGATGTCTCTCAGACACGGTGAGAGAAGCCATAGTCCGTCCAATGGCTTGTGCTGCGGACTTAGTAGCACGAAGAGCGAGGTCCGTGGCACTCCTTAAGTCCGGCACGCAGATCGCGTCAGGTCCTTCCTCATCCAACTTACGGAGGAGATCGGCCTGGAAGATCTGGAGCGTTGCCATGGTGTGCAACGCTGACGCAGCTTGCCCGGCGGCGGAGAAAGCGCGGCGGAGCAGGCTTGACGTCGTGCGGCAAGCTTTAGAGGGTAGGGCCGGCTTAGGGCCGTAAGGTAGGGCCGGCATAAGTGGGCCGCTATCGCCTCTTCAACCGGCGGCAGCGAGAGGTATCCTTTGTTCTTGGCATCGTCAACAGCGGAGAATGCCAAAGAAACGGCAGGACGCACTCTAGCAGAATAGGGGGCGCTCCAGGACTTGGCGACTTCTTCGTGTAACTCAGGAAGAAAGGGCGCCGGTCTGGATGCAGGCGAAGCGCGCTCCCCAGGCAGGAAAAATCCATCCAGCCGGTTGTGAGCGGGCTGCTCAGGCGAAGACCACTCGAGGCCGAGGCTCGCCGCGGCCTGTGCGAGTACTCGCATGAGTTCCGTCTCAATGGAAGCTCTCTTGCCTGACGACGTGCGGGCAGGGGGTGCGGGGTCCTCAGAGCCCGCCCAATCCTCACTGCCTGACGCCAGGATAGAGCAGGAATCATCCTCTCCCAGCAGGGCTTCCTCATCCGCGATATCAACGGAAGCGGCGGCAGACGACGGCCGCTGTCCGTCAGGAAGCGAAACAGAAGAAGCCGGGGAAGCAAGCGGGCGAACCGGCGAGCTTTGGCGGCTGAGGGAGGGTTCCGGGGCCCGCTGGGCACGGCGCTTTTTACGGCGCGACGCCGCGGCGGGCGGGGAGCAGTCTCGGTGAAGACGGCTAGGCGAGTCCTCAGAGTCGCCATTGCCATCAGCTCGCAGTGAGGGCATCCGCCGTCAGCGAGCGCGAGAGCTGCATGTTCCTCACCCAGGCAGGAAACGCAGATCACGTGGCGGTCCCCGTCGCTGAGTGTGGCTCTGCACGAGCCGCAGGAAGGCATCTTTAAAAAGACGCTAGCTCTTTTAGAAATGTGTGTCGCGGCGGCGACACACACACACAGAAATACAGTGTAATAAAAGAGAAGGATATAAGCGCCGGAAAGCGCAGCAGGAAGGCGGCGCGGCCAGCGACTTCAGTGACTCGTCCCGCTGAAGGTGCTCTCTCTCGACGGCGCGGCTTCTAATCCAGCTCCAGCGATGCGTGTGCTTCGCTTGAAGGATGAAAAATCAGATAATAGCTGCCTGCGAGCGATATTTATAGGCCTAGACCACGCCCATTTCGGCAGGACGTGACGCAGCGGGCGCGAAGTGCCCTGATTGGGTCTGACGTCACGCCAGGCCTCGCTCGATAGGCTGCTGCAGTTGCCGCAGAGCAGCCAATAGGCGCGCGAGCTGTCTCGCCTATGTCTGCATTGCTGCTGCAACGCGTTTTGCATTATTACAAAATTAAGGATCATTTTTGGCTTCAATATCTCGCGGAAAAGGATTTTCCCCTAGCGTAAGATATCTTACGCAGTACGAGAGACCTCTCGTAAGAGAACTATAAAATATATACAAAAAATATAAATGCAAAATATTGCAATGGCTTCATACAACTTCATACAAGTTGCACTTTGCGTATCTTTGATATCAGAACATGAGGACGTGATTCCATCAGAATTTTCTACAGCCTGTCAAGGTACAACTGTGGAAACCACTCAGATGCTCCCTCCAGTGCACCAGAGTATGGAGATTTACCCTTATTAGCTGATAATTCTGATTATGTTCAAGATGGACATGCACATTTCTATCATAGCCCTCCTCTGAGAAAACCTAGCGATACGTTTTTTCAATCTCATCTGAAATGATCAGTGTTGGGGGTAACGCATTACAAGTAACATGCATAACGCATTCAGATTACTTTTTTGATGTTACAAGTAAAGTAATGTGTTACAAGTAACATGCATTACCTAATCAGATTACTTTTTGATCTAACAAGTAATTAACTACAAGTAATATGCATTACCTAATCAGATTACTTTTTGATGTAACGAGTAAAGAAACGCATTACAAGTAACATGCATTACCTAATCAGATTACTTTTTGATGTTATGAGTAAAAAAACACATTACAATAACGCACATTACATAATCAGATTACTTTTTGATGTTATGAGAAAGGAAACGCATTACAAGTAACATGCATTATGTAATCAGATTACTTTTTGATGTTATGAGTAAAAAATGCATTACAATAACATGCATTATAAAATCAGATTACTTTTTGATCTAACAAGTAAAGTAATGCATTACAAGTAGGGCTGGGTATTGTTAGGAATTTCACAATTCGATTCGATTTCGATTCTTGAGGCTTCGATTCGATTCGATTTCGATTCGATTCGATATTGATTTATTAGCTTCGATATCGATTCAATAATAAGTAAATACACAAGTAATTAAGCACCTGAGTATATTTTTAAATAATGTGTGCAGTATTAATGTTTAAGAACAAATTGACCCCAGTATGTTTCCTGTCATGGTTTATTTAGCAGAACAAACTGTACAATATTGTACATGTGTTGAATACAAAACACAACTGTAACAAACAGGTGCTTTATTAACACCACTAAAGTGCATGTAACTGTAAGTAGTAGAAAGATTTCTTTCTTCCTATTCATTCAAGTTATAAAATAAATGTAAACATAAGCACAAAATGTGCATACTCATAAAAAAAAAGTGCAACCATAGATATTATAACATTACATAAGTGCTATTTTGTCAACACAATAAATAACACTGCCCATTAAAAGTTCCTATTTTTGCCCTTCGAAATATTATGATAGTTAAAAGACATGGCTACAAGTGAGACTGTGTATCGTGATTCTGTACTATTCTGCTAGTTGAAAATGTATTATGCAGTAACATAATATTACTCTGAGAGAGTGTGTGTGGTGATTTGTGCATACATGTCAGCGCGGCATCGCTCGTCAAGTTCGCAGAGAGCTTATTCAGTCCATTTTAAATTCTGATTTTGGCCGCCTCTCAAATGGGTTAAACCATCGATATATTGCCTATGAAGTTCAAGTAAATGCGCTAGAAAATCCGCGGTTATTCAAGGATGTGCATTTATTGCATGAACGGAGAAAGCGCCGACGCCTGCATGATTTCATCTGACGGTAGCATATTATAATCTATCTGTTCCGTGAGAGCAGAACGAACGGGCCTTTATTGACGTTTTTAAATCTGAAAACTCCAAAAAGCAACGAAATTGTCAGACATCCATTAGTGCATGTTCACAGAGGAAAACAACTGAAATACAGCGCTGGTTGTTCTCTCGAACGATACTCGACGACAACGACGGAATCCTAAGCCGTGGGCGAAGTAACGTTAATGGGTGTATTAAATTGTATGAAATAATCCAGAAAAAAAGCACAAAACACTGCAGAGAAAGCAAGTTCAGCAGCTCAAATTTGCTGAGGTGAAGTGACAGCTAGTAACAGCAGACAAATGGCTAGCATTGACATCAGCGGGAATATCAACTAAACGGATGAGTTATAAAAACATTCACCCTCCTCACAGTTGTTATGAAGGGCAAAATTATCTGTATAGACCAAAGCCATATAGAGATCCAGGCTGTAAACATGTTTTTTTCTGCTGTAAAGTTGGTCATTTTAAAATGGGGAGACAGATTTGACTCACTTCTGCAGCCGCCTGCTTAATGTACAACGCTGAACGCTCTCACTAAAGTGTTGCCCACAGCGCCGCCACTGGCCGGCGGGCTGAATCGATTCATAGGATTTGATGAATCGATATTGAATTGAGAAACAAATAATTGCAATGCATTGATGAATCGATATTTTTACCCAGCCCTAATTACAAGTGTCATACATTATGTAATCACATGACTTTTTTCGATGTCAATGAAAATTACATTCTAATAATACAAATACATTTATTTACAGTAGAAAAAGTCAATGCATATTAAGTTTTTAAGTTTTAAATTTCAAAAACAATATTCACATTATAATTATGAATTGTATCTGAAATATAGCCATTGCATGCATGACGTCCACTACAGTGGACATGTGATTAATCAGAGTTTTCTCTCAATCTAAAATCAAAACTTGGAAAATTTTACTGTGATATGACTCATTAGATATTGCTTTATGCTGCAATATTTTTTTTACCTACAAGAGTCTCCTAGGATAGAAGGAATGGGTGGATATTCTGGAGCAACTTGGCATGTCTGACTGACCCTTGGCCATCTTGGTTTGGAGGGGGGAAAAATCGAAACACAAAGGCTTGCCACTTGATTGCAATTTATAGGATGATGCACCAGGGTCCAATGAAGAGATTGATGTGCAACTTTGCCATAAAAACCCGTGCAAATTCAAGAAAATGCTTTTTTAATAGCTGTCCACTGTAGTGACCACTATGCGTGAAAGGGTTAAAAGTTATTTTCAGATATTTTTAATTCTCACCTTCCTCGTCCTCGACAAACATTACACCTGCTCTTACTGAATCTGGCTTTTAACTTCAAGAATTGGTTGATTTATGTAGCTGCTATATATTTTATAACAAAAGTAGCTACCGTTTGTTATGTGTTCCTAAAACTGTTACCTAGCAACCCTGCCCGCGAGCGAGCCGGGTGGTGGGGGTGGGCTCATTAATATTCATTAGGGAACTCATCCCTGATTGGCTCGCCGTGACACATCGCTATTGAGACTGATTGAGAATAGAGAATACAGATATCTCCTCAGGCTCGTGACGACACATTCACAAAGGTAAGGTTTTATTTGATATTTGATTATTTGATCACACATATGTGATTCATCTTCTAATAACCTTTTAATGGCTTAGTATTAAGCAACCAACTGAATTAATAGTGAGTTAACCCTTACGTGTCCGTTCGCTGTATTGTCGTTAATATTACTATTAGTATTGCACCCAGTGTAAAAAAAATGTGCTATATAAATAAACATGTACTTTCTTACTTACTCAAGGTGGTTATCCAGCACCAAAACTGGACACGTAAGGGTTATGAACCTTGTGAACATTTTGCAGATGCTGACAAAGCCAGTTATTGTTTTAAAGTGTCCATGTCTTGATGATTCCATTCAAGAGTCCATTCTGTTCTGTTTCTAGAAGTGGTGTGCATAATGGCAGGATTTATTAAAGCTTGCAACATTTACCAGACACTTGACAACTTTGAGGAGATGGAGCTGCTGGAGGTTAGATGAGAATAAAACCAAAAAAAAGTGTTGTTGAAGCGTGGTTAATGTTAAACTACTTCTCTTAATGGTTCTCCATTTCTTGTTAGGCTGTTAGCAAACAAACAATACCACTTTGACATTAAGTCAACATCTTGTAGTGTTCCACTGGCATTCCAACACCTTTTTTCCCCTCCATTAGTACAGAGGGTACAGAAAAACAACTTCTTCTGAGTGGGTTTTAAGTGTATAGGTCCCATTGGCAAAGTTTAGTTGGAAGCTATTGAGCAAAAGCATCACATAAATAATTTAAACAAACAACATTGACATAAGTAAAAGGAAAGCCAGTTCTACCATCTGTGCATGGAGCACGCTTAACTGACTTAAAGGCAGAGATAGTTTACAGAATGTAGGTGTTAATGTTAAATGTTACTTTGGTTCATGGGCGTCGGAAGAAAAAAAAAAAGTGGGTGGGTCCTCCCCCAGAAAAATGTTACTGGAGTAAATACCATGTATTCTGGTGCCTTTTAATTAAACAAGTAAACTAAACTAAACTCCACTTCACGTCGGGCGGTTCTTTGCCTCCACGTCGTGCATTAAATGCACAGCTATCCGTGGATTATCCCCCTAATTCCATGTCATTTGCCAGCAATGACAACTTAAAGCTGTTGTTGATGTTTGCAATGCAATATTTGACTGGATGGCAGTGGCGGCTGGTGAGCTCTATTGGCCAGCCGCCCCTGCTGGAAGGGTACAACGGGCGGTTACTTTCGTCAGTTGCGGCTCGTTGAGAAATATAATGTAGCGATTCAGCGGAAAGGGAGTTTAATTTATTAGGGAATTCCTCAAGTGGAAGGGATTTGACTGACGGCGCTCTGAAAAGCGAACAGACAAATGCACTGAATTAGAGATGGTAAAAGTGAGTGGGTAGCCTACAATGTCATTGGTCTTAAAAAGTGGGTGGGTCTTATCCCACCCATATACAATGGTTCCGACGCCCATGCTTTGGTTACACCATACATTTGCCTACTCTTTAAATGTTTTCTGTGCTTTGACAGAAACTCCTCCCTGAGGACTATGAACACCATATCTGTTTATTTGAGCCTCTCGAGGGCAAGAACTGCAACATTTCTCTAAAAGTAAGACTTCACACTGAGGAGGAGGTTCGCAGACGGCTTCAAGCCTTTCAAAAGTCATCACAAACGACATGGCGGGTGAACAAAAGCTACCCTGTGGAACAACATATATAGAGTAAGTGATTCCATAGCAGGTGCATTCATTTATTTTTTCAAGGGTTGAGCCAAAACCTTAATTGAATGTGTTTAAAGGTGGACCTTAGATGCCAACACAACACACGGCATTCCTGCTGTGATGATGTTGTTCTCAAGAGGCAAAGCTTTTCGCAGAACAGAAAGTCCAGGTTAGACCTAAAAATAGATTTGCTACCCCAAAAAACAGGCTTGCTGTTTTGCAAAAAAGTCACTCTCTGTCTCAGTTTTCTAAATAACGTAATAATATATGTAATAATAATTTTATTGTACTCAGATCTGCTGATTTACACATAGGATTATGTCTCTACATCAACCTGCAACATCAACATAATCACCTGCTCATGTGTGCTGAGGCTACGAGGTACGAGATGAAGCACCAGAGACAACCAACAAACTTCAGAGTGGCCACTCTCCCTCCTCTGCTTTAAATACACTGCAATACGACCTTCAGGAGGAGATGGGCGACGCATGCATCTTTGTAGCTGCTGATCGCTCGATTTGTCCTGATCTAAGTTTCTGTTTTAGGTCAGTAAAAGTAAAAAATACAATTGGAACATTCTAAGAATGTGATCACTATTATCAAGTGAAAAATTGTGTGATAATGTCACTTGATAAAATGTTCTAAATCTTGTGTATAATTGTCATTTTAGGCTGTATTACAATATTTTCAAGAGGTCGTACGGGGAGTTATCCAGGGACACAGTGCTCACCGGCCTACAGGCATCACTTGATGCATACAGATGTTTGCAGATCATCAATGCCTTATGCAGTCCCTCATGAGGCGAGTCCATTCAGTGATCCCTGAGAGTGCAGAGATGGTCTTTGTGGACTCTTCTGGAAATTGCGACAGAACAAATAGCAGAGTGTTCCTACTTTTGACCCACTCAGCTATTGGAGAACTGCCCTTGGGTGTAATGATAACATCATCTGAGTCTCAGAGTGTCATCACTGCAGGACTGCAGCTCCTCAAAAGCATTCTTCCAGAGGAGATCTCGGCCCACAAGTGGCAATGACTGATGACTGCCAGGCATTACGACAGGCTCTCAGTGAGTCTTATCCACATACACACCCCATCCTCTTGAGTTTTCCACATTTTACAGGTGATGTGGAGGTGGCTGTGGGATGCCCACAAATGCAGTACCAAAGTCTGACCGTCAAACCCTGCTACAGCTCTTCAAGGCTATGGTGCATGTAAGAAATCCAGGAGAACTTGAGGCCTCATACCATCGGGCATTAGAGGACTCCACGGCAAAGCTTCACCCACCATATTGCAAATATCTGACATCTATTTTCAGCAGACGTGAGGCCTGGGCAGTTTGTCTCCGCACTCATCTCCCCACACGAGGGAACGACACCAACAATTATGTGGAGAGTGCAATGAGGGTTCTGAAGGCCTACAACATAACACAGCTGATGGATTTCATAACCACCAGGCTAGAGGCCTACTGTTGCCGGAGGCTCATCGATGCAGCAAATAATAGAGTTGAAGTCGAAAGGGGACACAAGAAGAACCATCAATGTATGAAATTGTTACATGGTATATTATTGCCATTTAATTCTCATATGCTGTATGCTATGATTATTATTATTTTTTAATGTTATGTCCCCTTTGATGTGAAACTGTAGGAGGATGAGGTGAACTTCATGGTTGACACCCAACAGCTGCAGGACAAAGACCGGAAACTCACAACAGCCGCCAGGAAGACATTTTATGAAATTGCCACAGGTATAGTATCCTGGTCCATAACTTTGCCTGTGTTGTGGCAAATGTTGTCGTCCCTTGTTCTATAGACAGCACATGGTGATCTCTAAGACAGGGCTATGGGTCAGTTTACACCAGATTTGCCCTTCATCGAATGCTTTATGGGTTTAGATACAGTATAGCAAGTAATAACCTCTTCCTCTGCCCTACAAAGGAAAGAACAACATACCAGGCCAGTGGTACATGGGAATGACTGAAGATCTAAATGCAGACCAGTCTGTCACAGGTAAATAACTTGGAATGAATATGCGGTTCATTTGACAATCAGCCATAGTTTCATAAAAATAAAAATTTGCCCTGAACATCCAAGAGACCATTAGGTTAATTTGCAACATGAATTATGTATGTATTTTTGAAAATGTGAAAACGAGTGGAGAAACTAATCTCTGAAAATTAAAGATTGTTTGTTTGCATTAGGCTATTTACATGAATACATGTAGCAAATGTCCTTATGGTCTCTTGGATGTTCATGACGAATAAAAAAATAAGCAACTGGTTAGCCTTGGCATACACAGCATATTCCTAAGTCCCGTTGATTTGAATAGACTTTTCACTTGAATGCTTTCATGAAAGTCAATTACATGAACTTGGCTTTGCAAAGTTGTATTGAACCTATTACGTATTATTCTGTGGGTGTACTTTTAACCTTTAACAATTTTCCTGTCAAGTTTACATCTGTCCCATTCAGCAAACTATTCCTCATGCCAATGCAGTTTTATCAGTGCTGAACTCTTTATTATGAACTGAACTAAAATGAACTGTTTTGATGATTTCTCATGTCATGAGATCCCGTCATAAATTGAATGATTCAATAGTTCTTACTGTTCCACCTGTTCACCCTTCAGAACTTTGTCAGCTGACTTATTTTACAGGGGAAAATAAATTCTTGACAGTATTGATGTATTATTCTATTTGTTCCTGTATGTGTAGATGATGTACCTTAAGGTAGCGATCTGATACCCACCTGGCATTCTTCAGTGAAGCTGTGAATGAGCATGGCTTTCCTCTGAGGTACTGATGTTATTTAACTGTAATTATTATTGTAATTGCGTAAATTTGAGGCTTCCCTCAAACGGCTCCATCAGATAAAAAAACACTCAAACTTCTTATTGCAGATATCACAGGTCACTAAATTGCATCTGAAACTTGTATAAGCTCATTAGCACATCTATGTACAATTGTTAAAGATGATATTACAGAATTCTCAATGGTCTTACTGTTTCACATGACATGGGCTGCTTTTAAATTGTTGTCTCTAACGTGAATCAGGGCTGTAACCTCACACATAGGCCTCCATGACAGTATTCTTCTTTCTTAATTCAGTTATCAGAAAAGCTACAACATTTGGCAACTGTTCCATTATCTAACTTATACAATGGAAATAGAAAAAGTTGAGAATCGAAAACATAAATCAGCTGACCTTCAAAGTTGAGCGTTTTTAACTATTTTCAAATGTTTGCTCCATTGGACAATTTAAGGAAAGCTACACTAAATAATAAACATAATTCATAACATTCATTCAAAATTCTCCCCTTTAAAACTGATGGTTTAAGAAATAAAAATGACAGTTACAATTTTCATTTGTATTTGTTAATATAAAGAGTAACAAACCAAAGCCCTTTAGTGAAAACTCAGAGTAAGTTAAGGCCGAGATGAGGGAAACTCTGGGTTTTCAGTGTCAGAGAGTGAGATCAGATAAACCCTAGGAGTTTCTCTCTGACTCCTCAGCCAAATGATCAGTCAGTTGTAAATGTAATTTGTTGAAACACTTTTTTTTAGGGCTCTACAAAGTATACACCATTCTTTTTGATGTTTCACCGGCACCCAAACACGCCAGAGGTTCTAAACACAAAGGTAATATCTGAGACAGATTGCTTTGTAGCAGAGGATCCGAATATTGTAATGCCAGCACGGATGGTAGAGGTGACAGCAGTACAGGCAAAGGTAATTGTCTCTAGTATGAACTATAATTAAGTAATAATTCACATTATTTAAGGTATTCTATTAAGTCTGTTTATTGTACATTATCTTCATAAGGTGCGGGATCACATTGCAAAAGCACAGGGGAAGCAAAAGGCAGAGTACGAGTCCCGGAAAAGAAAAAATGTGAAATCATTTCACATCCACGAAGGAGAGGAGGTACTCAAAGCAAACAAAAGAAAAGAGGGACGCAAAGGTGGACGTTTAGAGGGGAACTGGACAGGCCCTTTTGTAGTCGAAGACATTACCGGAAAAGGGGTTGCTACACTTGCAGACAAATCAGGCAACATTCTCCGCCAGAAAACCAATGTGTCCCAACTCAAACCATTCCTGCGGCGTGACATTATCCTGAATGGTGAGAAAGGCAGTACATTACAGTAGATGGTCCACTTTTTGAAGTAAATGTTTATGGCAAATTTAAAATATTACATATACAACCTTTTTCAGTGAAAATTCATGATGACCATGATTCTTACTGCCTGAAGACAGACATGGCAGGAGGCGATGCATCACGCACAGGTATGCTTTATTTGATTTAATTTTAAAAAAGTACAATAAGTAACTTTGACAAAGATTTGTGACTGATCCAAATGTGTTTACAGAAATTGAAAAAAAAAATCAGTTTTCAGTGGATCGCTTTCACATCTTGGAGCTAGAAGAGGTAAGATGTCAAATAAATGGAAGTCTGTTATATATTATATAATATTATATATGTAAGACAATTACAAAGCTTTTTTTTTTCTAGGAAATGTATATGAGAATTTTGAGTGAGGAAACCGACAGAAAGCGGCCACTCATTCAGTTTCCGAGATGCCAGGCCACAGTTGAAGATTTCGAGACACTGTGTCCACAGAAGAAAAGTTTCCCATGGCTGAATGACGATGTTAGAATTTTAATTTGCGAGTCTCTATTTGCCCCAATGGAATAAATGCTTTGTGGGATCTCCATATCTCAGCTCTGGAAGGCTCTAGAGCCTCCAATCATGCATTCATGTCTATGTCTCAGCACCCTCTAACAGAATCCAAGATTTCAAGAATATCCAAGAAACTTTATTTTTTGACCCAAAATATCTATATTTTGTACGTACGTACGTACACCTTATATTTTTTTGGGGGCGAAAAATTAAGTTTCTCGGATATTCTCGAAACCGTGGATTCTGCTTAGAGGGTGCTGAGACATAGACATGAATGCATGATTGGAGAAATTTTGGGACTCAGGCGAGCCCTCCATATGTGTCCAATGGCAGCTTATTTATATGGTCTTTTGTACACAAACCTCCTATATGTACTTCTTTTATTATTCAACAACATTTTATTGAAATCTACTATTTCTTTTAGATTCTTGACACAAGGATTGCACAGCTCTGTAAAGCACATGGTGGAACTGCTTTACAGGTGCACACGTTCGTTCTCTGGTGGCGATCCTTCACTATCAAGAAACATGTGGATGACAGTCACATTTCTTGTCTGAAGGTAAATGAAAATCTATGAAATAAATTTCAGGGCCAGGGGACACATTTCCTTACTTATTTACCTAAAAATATTTTAAAGGACCTTGATGAGAATGACACAGTCCTTATTCCAAGAATTGTTGGTGGACAGAGCCCCGAAAAGGGAAACCACTTCATTTTGTGGGTATGTATGGATAAAAAAAAATACATTTTTGCTCAACAGTTGTTACTCTGGTTAAAGCGGTTTCTGTTTATGTTGTAAAGGTCTTGGATGGTTTGCTGAATCGTATTCGAGTTTACGACCCCACTGGCAACTACAAGTCAATTTCTGCGATGGACCTGGCTATACTATGGTATTGTGTGCTTTGTAAATGTCAAAACTGTTATCTTTATTTACTAATGTACATTTCTTCATTTCTTTTTTCTTTTGTGCAAAAGCAATGCCTTCCGAAATACTTGGGACTTGGGAAAATGGACTGTTGAGTACCCAGAACAGTGGAGGCTGGCTGACTCTAACAACTGTGGGGTTTTGGTTTGTACAGTAAGTTAAATAAATGCTTTTATTTATTTATTTTATTTTTATCTACATTACATTAACAACTGTGTTTATTTCATTAGATGGCAGAAATGGAGGTGAGGGACAAATGGACCTGTATGAAAAACGAGGTGATACAGGGAGACGATCTGTGGCATCTGAGAAGATATCACGCATCATCTATGGCAGCATATGCTGTTCAGCATATGACGTATAAAAGGTATGTGTAAAATGTGTGTCCTCATTCATATAAATCAACTTAAAATTGTAATAAATCAAGTAGATCGATGATTTTTAAAATATAGGACAGTCGAGGAGGTGGGAAAAAAAGGAATTTGTTCTCTTGTCAGTGATACTGAAATTCAGGTACATATAAGACTTTACAAAATTTAAAATGTCTAGATATTGTTTGCTATACTAAATATTTTTTTCAGGAGTTGTTTCAAGGAATTGTAAAAGGCTCACTGAAACCCACATGGAACAAATGGTGGCAAATGAAGACTGGAAAAATGGCAAAACCTAAGAGCTTTCATCCTGCCTTGTCAGCACATGTTGAGGAACTTCTGGGACACATCGACAACATTGTGTTTGAGCAAAAGAAGGACAAAAAACTTGAACATTTCGACCTTTTAATGTGTGAATTGATTCCTGAGGTAAGCATTTTATGGGATCGTGTTGGTACAAATAAGTACTTGAATTTTTTATATCACCAAAAAAACACATCATTTTCTCACCCTGGTATCATTTGATAATATGTTGGGAGAAACTGATGGCTGATTTTTATATGTTTTGGTGAACTAACTCATTAAACTAACTCATTAAAGTAATTACTTTTTTTTTAAATCTTTTGTACAGATCAGCCTTCTAATACTGAGACGAACGGAAGGTTTCAGTCACTTTTGGGCTGATATATCTTATCTTGTGGAGTGTGTCATTAAAATAGCCTTTTAATGTCACAACATCCCAGGTTCAACGAGCTAACTACGTTCTGCTGCGTTGCACCTTTGGGCTTGCATATCAAAGTAAAAACAGTGAGTGATGTTCCATAGCACTAAAGACTGTGCAAATGTCCAGTTGAACATGATGTGTTGCAGCATGTTTGTGTGTTTTTACAGAGTTCCCTCAAGCCAGTCCATGACACCTAGTCCAGCCTCCTCACCTACAGGTCACGACCCCACCATCTAAAGGGGAAATTGACTGACTGCATCATCTAGGCCTTAGGATGGTTCCACAAAGAATTGACTGCATATACAACATGAATTTACTTCATACTAAAGATTTGACTTTTCATACAGCAAAAGACACTGCATCCATTTGTGTCTCATTAGTTCTCAAAAAACTTTAACCTTACAGTTCATTAAATATTTAAACACAGCTAACTCAACATTAGTTGTTTTTAAATCTTCACAATGTATAGCCAGAGAACTATCACAAAAGTATTTAGGAAAGTAACGACATACAAAAGTATGTCTGTTTAAAGCTGCTTTGTATTGTGTATTTTTAAAAGCTCTATAAATGTCCTAAAACGATGTGCATTTTGCTTGTAGTTTTGTGTTAATAAAAATGTAATATATTACATCTCATAATTCAGTTGAATTCATTATGTATTGTATTGTGTCATTTAATAAAAATGTTATACAAGTTTTGGTTCACTAATTTTATTACATTAAATGTTATTGTGTTGTATGATGTTCTGTATTAAGAAATAATTATGCCATATATCATATGCATTAGTACACAAATGACATGCTTGTAATAAAAAAAAAAGCATATTATGCCCTATTGCCCATATTATGCCCTATACATACTTAAAAATGGTATTTCTTTAAAATAAAAGATTATTATATGAACTAAGTAGTTTGATTACATTAAGATTTGTGATTCTATAATTTTATTATACTGGTCTTTAGTCAAGGCTTGACAACCAATTAATATATATACACCCACAAAACATAGCTAGCATTCTGTAATTTATTTAAATGTCTAAACTGTTAATAAGAAAAACAGTAATATACACAAATAAACATTATGTTATGGCTCTTTTAATAAATAAAATTGTACTTGTAACATATTGCGCTGATTATTGCGATAAAAAACAATGACATAATTATAATTGCACCACGAATTGCTGTGAATACGGTAAGGCAGTATAAGCTCAGGTAAAGCTCATAGCACGATCATCAGATAACGTTAGCTCTATGCTATGCTACTATCTAAGCTAACTAAAAAACACACTAACAACGAGAAATGTTTAATTTCACAATCTATAGCTTCGGTTAAATACTAGTATATGAAACGTATAATTTAAAATACATTAAATACATTAATGACTCGTTATAACGTAGTACAAACGTCTTCTATAATAAAGTGATTTTGTATGATTTGTAAGCAGGCACTAAAGCGATTACCCATAAAACGTGCTTTGAACCAATCGGATTGCTTGGGTCCTCAGCCCGGACCGAATATTCAGGGTAACCAGAGAATGTGGGGTAACTGAATACTTCACCCATACTTCACCACACCGGTAGGCGGGAGATCGCGAAAACAAGATGGCGCCAGTGGGCGGAGCTTCAATCAGCTTTAAAATGTGTAGCAACTTAATGCAAAATACTAATTATTTAAGTATTTTTGCCTGTAATTTATTAATTGTGCATTAAATATATGATAAATAAATAAATAAAATCCCGTTTATATTATGATAAGTACAACGTAATCAGAGGTGTAGTCATTCGTCGTCACGTCATTTCCTGTTTGGACTGGACAAACTCTGCACCTGAGAAGACATCTGTGGACCTGATGAAGGCAACTGTTATCCAAAAGGTAAATTATAATGTTGTTTAATTGCTTCTCTAATAGCATGTGGGTCCGGTTGGCTTGTTTGTGCATGTTCTGTATGCTCTTCGCTGCTCGTTTTACAGTTAGAAAGCAGCTAGCGCGTGATGCTAACGGTGCTAGCGGACCTATAGTGATTCTGTTTACAGACTGACATGAGGGAATCAGCGATGCTTGTCATTTTAAACTCGTTTTCGATTGCACTATATTTGTAACTGCTACCTTTTCTGATCTCATAAAATAGTCTAGCCATCATAATAACGCGTTGTCATGACTACAGTATGTGAAGGGGAGGCTATTTCACCCAGTACAGTATCCTGATATGCTACTGTTAATATTACTACAGTTATGCTTGCTTTAAACACATTAAGACACAAATATGTGCTCATATTACTCCTGACTATAATAAAATATACTCTGAATATTATTAGAACTGTCAGTCTGATTCAGTCTTATTAATACTGTCACTATTATTGCCTATAATGTATCAATTGTGAATGAAATCTATAAATGAATAGTTATTATCAATTAACATATTCCTTAAATATCATATAATAATAAAGTATTAAAATAACTTGAATGCTGTTTACCATAATTGATCAATTTATTTAAAACAAGCTTTTTGAATAATATGTCAAATGAAATGCAATGGTCGTGATTAATGAGAGTCTTTTTCTATGCGCGCAGACACATGGGATGATGGCTGAAGTGAGTCAGTGAAGGAGAAGATCAAGATCTGGAAGAGGACATGCCGTTTACAGACAAAGATGAGCTCCAGGGCAGATTCAGCAATCATTATAAAGGTGAGTTCAGGGTTTCCATGCTTAAGCAGTGCCATGCGACCAGTGTTCCTCAGAAACAGATTATTTGCCACTGTTATCAGTCCCTGAATTATGATTGTGTGTGTAAGAAGTGAGTCACGATCACTTACTGTACATCTAGCACAGGCGCAATGTCTCGTATCACTCTCATACATACACACACTTGAACTCAGTGCCGTCCAAATGTATCTAGTTACCAGTGTCCCAGTAAAACTAGTGTCCTCATAGACCAGTATTCTGTTAAACTTACACAACACACTCAGTCAAAGTCAAACATCAGGATCATGTTCTTATGATGTCCTCATAAATCTAGTGTCCTCATAGACCAGGATTCTGTTAAACTTACACAACACACTGAGATTCTTCAGTCAAGTCAAACATCAGGAACATGCTCTTATGATGTCCTCATAAAACGGTGTCCTCATAAAACTGGTGTAAAGCTACACACAACCTGACACACTGGAATGAAAACACATGTAATGTGATGCATAAAAGCCGTGAACATTACCTTGTGGTAGCATTTAAATATTGAAATATTGATTTGAAAACTTTAACTATTTTGTAATCTTGTATATTATCTCAAATCAGTATTTCATGTGCAAATATTTATTGATAGGTAGCTGTGTATCAGGACCCTTATTATCCTGTCAGTTTATTTTGTATTAATTACTGACTGACTGTACATTATCCTTTATATATTCCATTTATAATGCTTTTTTTAAACTCTTAGGTGAAGTGTTTCTGTATGTAACGCTTAATTTCATATTCTCAGATGAGCCATAAGAGCCAGTGGTCATCAGGCAGTGATTGTGCTGCTCTGACTGTGGGACTAGACAAGGTAAGTGAGAGTTGTGCTGGAAGAGAACGAGCAAACGAAGCAGAGACATCTGTGAGATCTAGTGTTCACATATTTACACCACTGTTTCATGTCTAATGTGATGTTTTGTAGACTCTCAGTGAGGTTGAACCCTCGACTCTCGAAATGAAGAGTCCGTACCCGTCCCAGTCAGAAGTCAGAGATGTACAGAAGGTATTGTTTTTTTGGAAATCAAATTAGGGATACAGCGATATGAACATTTGGGCCGATAACTGATCATTCTTTATATTCGAAAGCCGATATCTGATGTATTAGCCGATGAATCTAAATCCAAAATTTGATATACTTTGAAAGCCTGATTACAAAAACGAAATGCACATCATTTAAAGCCAATGTCCCAAACACTTCAACATAAATCAAACATGTACAGTACAGTGGCCTAATGTAAGATTCCTTAACTTTTAAAATGAATTTTACATTCATATTTCCAACTTTCTTTATAAAAAAATGACAACACTTTACAAAAAGGTTTCATCTTGTTAGTATTAGTTAACATGTACTAACAATGAATGAACAATACTTCTACAGGATTTACTTAATGTTTATCTTACTTAACGTTAATCTCAACATTTTCCAAGACATTTTAGGATCCAGTGTTGTATCTGTTAATTTAATACACTGTGAACGAACATGAATTCGCATATTTTATTAACTCACATTAACAAAAGTTTTTCAATATGAAAAGCAATTTCACTAAATGAATTGAATAGCTCTATTTGGAAATAATTAATCATTCTAGAATGATTGGTGTGATTTTGTAGGGGTTTGCATCTGCATAGAAAATAATAAATTGCAAGCAGAGATAAAAAAAAATAACAAAGATGTGAAATAAACAATGCCTCATATATTCCAGGTAAGTCTAACAGCATTTAGGTACAGAACTTGAATAATCAACTGTAAAATAACACGGCAGAGTCTTTATATAGCCTGACTTCACAGAGGCCTATACTGCAATGTCACTACCACAGATGGGTATGAATGATAAAGCAATACATTGTGCAGCCCTACAAGTTAATGTTCATGGCTTTAATGCATCACATTACATGCATGTTCATTACAGTGTGTCAAGTGTGTGTGTGTCTTACACCTGTTTTATGAGGACATCATAAGAGCAATGTCCTGATGTTTAACTTGACAGGAGAATCTCAGTGTGTTGTGTAAATTTGACAGAATCCTGGTCTATGAGGACACTAGTTTTACCGGGACACACATATGGAATATTAGGATCGATACTGATAACCCATAATTCACAGCTCATTGTGGCTAATACCAATAGCGAAAACTATTTGTGCTTGTCAGATTAAATATAATCATTGAAGAAGTTGGTAAAAAATAGCAACCTCTGTTTGGCTTTCAATAAGTGATACTAAAATTAGTATTTATTTGTCTTTTTTATATATTTTTACTACTTTTTTTTCAGATGATAACTCTGAAGAATCAGATGAAACCTGAACAAGATACAGCAACTCTAAAGGTATCCAATAAGTTCATGTAATAACTCTGTTTCCTCAGAAACAGATTATTTGCCACTGTTATCAGTCCCTGAATTATGATTGTGTGTGTAAGAAGTGAGTCACGATCACTTACTGTACATCTAGCACAGGCGCAATGTCTCGTATCACTCTCATACATACACACACTTGACAGTGCCGTCCAAATGTATCTAGTTACCAGTGTCCCAGTAAAACTAGTGTCCTCATAGACCAGTATTCTGTTAAACTTACACAACACACTCAGTCAAAGTCAAACATCAGGATCATGTTCTTATGATGTCCTCATAAATCTAGTGTCCTCATAGACCAGGATTCTGTTAAACTTACACAACACACTCAGTCAAAGTCAAACATCAGGATCATGTTCTTATGATGTCCTCATAAATCTAGTGTCCTCATAGACCAGGATTCTGTTAAACTTACACAACACACTGAGATTCTTCAGTCAAGTCAAACATCAGGAACATGCTCTTATGATGTCCTCATAAAACGGTGTCCTCATAAAACTGGTGTAAAGCTACACACAACCTGACACACTGGAATGAAAACACATGTAATGTGATGCATAAAAGCCGTGAACATTACCTTGTGGTAGCATTTAAATATTGAAATATTGATTTGAAAACTTTAACTATTTTGTAATCTTGTATATTATCTCAAATCAGTATTTCATGTGCAAATATTTATTGATAGGTAGCTGTGTATCAGGACCCTTATTATCCTGTCAGTTTATTTTGTAATAATTACTGACTGACTGTACATTATCCTTTATATATTCCATTTATAATGCTTTTTTTAAACTCTTAGGTGAAGTGTTTCTGTATGTAATGCTTAATTTCATATTCTCAGATGAGCCATAAGAGCCAGTGGTCATCAGGCAGTGATTGTGCTGCTCTGACTGTGGGACTAGACAAGGTAAGTGAGAGTTGTGCTGGAAGAGAACGAGCAAACGAAGCAGAGACATCTGTGAGATCTAGTGTTCACATATTTACACCACTGTTTCTAATGTACAGGTATAACAATACTACGCATGTTTTAAAGAGAGAAACCCATATTTTAGAGCGTAAATGGAAACAAACTAATTTAGAGGTCTTTAGAATCGCGTGAAAAGACAGTATGTCACGTTATAAAAAGGCACTAAAAGCGGCCAGGGCTGAGCACCTCCGCAAACTAATAGAAAACAACCAAAACAATCCAAGGTTTTTATTTAACACCGTGGCTAGACTAACAAATAAACAGACGTCACCCGAACAAAATATACCGTTACAGTTCAGTAGTAATGATTTCATGAACTTCTTCACTGAGAAAATAGAAAGCATCAGAACCACAATTATAAACGTTCAATCTTCAATCGCGCCTTATAATTCAGCTTCAATTATCACCCCGCAAGAACAATTACAGTGCTTTACAACTATAGAACAAAAAGAGTTAAATAAACGTATCACTTCATCTAAAACAACAACATGTTTATTAGATCCTATACCAACTAAACTACTGAAAGAAGTGTTACCTGTAGTGGAAGAGCCTCTCCTCAATATTATTAACTCGTCTTTATCTTTAGGTCATGTTCCAAGAACATTTAAACTGGCAGTTATAAAACCTCTCATTAAGAAACCACAATTAGATCATAATAATCTAGCAAATTATAGACCCATTTCAAATCTTCCATTTATGTCTAAAATATTAGAAAAAGTGGTGTCCGCTCAACTGGGCTCTTTCTTGCAACAAAATGATATCTATGAAAAGTTTCAGTCTGGATTCAGACCGCATCATAGCACTGAAACTGCGCTCGTTAAAATCACAAATGATTTACTTTTAGCTTCTGACCAAGGCTGTATCTCAATACTAGTTTTACTTGATCTTAGTGCTGCGTTCGATACTATAGATCATACATTACTCTTAGATCGACTACAAAATTATACTGGTGTTCAAGGACAAGCACTAAGCTGGTTCAAATCATACCTATCTGACCGCTACCATTTTGTCTATTTAAATGGAGAAAAATCGATTATAACTCCAGTAAACTATGGAGTGCCGCAGGGATCTGTATTAGGCCCTCTGTTATTTTCAATATATATGATGCCACTTGGAAATATTATAAGAAAACATGGAATTAGTTTCCATTGTTATGCTGATGACACTCAAATATATATTTCATCACGGCCGGATGAAAACGCTAAATTTTCCAAATTGACAGAGTGTGTTAAAGATATAAAAGATTGGATGACGCGTAATTTTCTTTTATTAAATCCAGACAAGACAGAGGTAATACTTATCGGTTCAAAAAACCGCCCACAAAACCTCGCACAATACAACTTTAACATCATAGGATGTCCTGTTACTTTATCCTCTACAGTAAAAGACCTGGGTGTTATATTCGATTGCAACCTGTCTTTTGAAAATCATATTTCATATGTTACAAAAACAGCCTTTTTCCACCTTAGAAACATTGCTAAGCTACGTAATATGCTATCAGTTTCTGATGCAGAAAAGTTAGTTCATGCATTCATGACCTCGAGACTGGATTACTGTAATGCTTTATTAGCTGGATGTCCTGCATCCTCAATAAACAAGCTACAGTTAGTCCAAAATGCCGCCGCTAGAGTTCTTACGAGATCAAGAAAATATGATCATATAACACTGATTTTATCATCACTGCATTGGTTACCTATAAAGTTCCGTATTAATTACAAGGTATTGCTACTGACTTATAAAGCCCTAAACGGCTTAGCTCCAGTCTATTTAACGGATCTTCTATCGCCCTATAATCCATCGCGCTCTTTAAGATCACTAAATTCAAGGCTTTTGGTCATACCTAGGATATCCAGAACCACCAAAGGAGGGAGAGCATTTTCACATTTGGCTCCAAAACTCTGGAATAGTCTTCCTGATACTGTTCGTTGCTCAGACTCGCTCTCCCAGTTTAAAACTAGATTAAAGTCGCATCTCTTCAGCCAGGCATTCATATAATCCTACAGTTCAAACTACAATCCGGCCTCTAGCTCATAAATGCCAGAGGAGAACTGGCCCCCGACTGAGCCTGGGTTCTCCCAAGGTTTTTTTTCTCCATTAGGTCACCTGATGGAGTTTTAGGACACCATTAGGTCACTTGATGGAGTTTTTCGGTTCCTTGCCACTGTTGCCTTTGGCTTGCTCAGTTGGGGATATTTTGGGGATATTTAATTTAATTTTATCAATCAATAAATTCCTCTTGAAACAAACTTTGTTGTATTATTTTAATTTAATACTGTGAAGCTGCTTTGATACAATCTGTATTGTGAAAAGCGCTATACAAATAAACTTGACTTGACTTGACTTGACTGTTTCATGTCTAATGTTATGTTTTGTAGACTCTCTGTGAGGTTGAACCCTCCACTCTCGAAATGAAGAGTCCGTCCCCGTCCCAGTCAGAAGTCAGAGATGTACAGAAGGTATTGTTTTTTTGGAAATCAAATTAGGGATACAGCGATATGAACATTTGGGCCGATAACTGATCATTCTTTATATTCGAAAGCCGATATCTGATGTATTAGCCGATGAATCTAAATCCAAAATTTGATATACTTTGAAAGCCTGATTACAAAAACGAAATGCACATCATTTAAAGCCAATGTCCCAAACACTTCAACATAAATCAAACATATACAGTACAGTGGCTAGTTTGAACCAGTGTAAGGTTTCTTAGCTTCTAAAATGAATTTTACATTCATATTTCCAACTTTCTTTATAAAAAAAATGGCAATACTTTATAAAAAGGTTTCATCTTGTTAGTATTAGTTAACATGAACTAACAATGAATGAACAATACTTCTACATGATTTACTTAATGTTTATCTTACTTAACGTTAATCTCAACATTTTCCAAGACATTTTAGGATCCAGTGTTGTATCTGTTAATTTAATGCACTGTGAACTAACATGAACTCACATATTTTATTAACTCACATTAACAAAAGTTTTTCTCTCTGTTAGTTCATGTTAGTTAATGCAATAACATATGTATTGTGAAGTTTTACCAAAACATCTATTGCCTTAATAATAATAATAATAAATCAAATGAAATTAAAATGCAAACAAGTTATTAGACAACATTAAACTTAAAATGAAATGGCCTAAAGAGCTGAAGGAACACCCCTAAACTGAGGCTTTGTTTGATGGTTTTAGCTCAACGGAACACAACCTATATATGATAAATTAGATATTTATACAAAATAAACATAATATTACAACTTATACTTGCACAAAATCATGCACAGATTAACTTGAGCTATTATTAATAGTAATCAACTATTACATAGTGAAACTCCTGTTGTGGATGCGCTCCTCCCAGGACAACACGCTGAAACACAGCAACTAAACCCAAAGAATTCACGACGTTTTTAATGCAATAGTTTTCTCATTATAGTGTTATGTATATATGACAGTCCCAATCATAATTAATGTTTTGCTGACCACCGGTAGGCCTACAGTGAAGTGTTTACTGCAGCACTCATTAACTCAGCCAAATGCATCCTATTTGAGATAAATCAGATATATAACAAAAATAAAAAATATTACAACTTACAATTCCATAATCGAACTCTCCCTGTAACAATGCGCTGATTTCACAGATTTGTGATTAAAACATTTCAAAACCATCATGGTGAACAGCGCACATCTGAAGCTGAAGGAAGTAATCCATTATTTATTAGTGTTAATATAGCGGCCTAATTTTCTTATCGGATTGACAATGATAACATTAATAATGAGCATTATTTTCATGCATCCCTGATTGGTTATGACCATATATTTATAGGGTTTTAACTTTATACTTGATTACAACTTATGTCACAGTGTTTTAAATCTTAAGTCACTGTTTGAAATGTCCCATCATACCTGAATTAGTTTGGCGTCATCAGCCTTCTTTTGCTCAAGTATATCATTGATAATGTGAAATTGTTTTAATTTTATGTTTTATGACAGTGATCAGTCAGTGTTAATGGAGTCAAGTATCTGTGCTGCTTCATTTGGAGAATCTCTGAATCCTTTGTATCTAATAGATGTTTATTTTTTCTTTCTTTGCCTTGCTTTCAGGTGAGCCCTGAGAAGGAACAATCATCATTGGAGGATCAAGACTGTGTTGAGATGGTAATAAAAAGAGCATTGCATCATTTTAGGAAATGCTAGTCTAGTAAGAACTTTTTCACATCATCTTTGGGGCTGTTTTACACCTGGTCATTTCATTGTCAAAACAATTCCATTTACACTTGGCCACATAAATGTGTCTGCACAAAACAGACATAAATCCGATCTTCATTTCCCGCGCTATATCAGATTTAACGGTGTTCACGTCATCGAAAGCTACCGCTATGAGCAGCATTTTTTGTATCAGCTAATTTTAAGATCAATAGGAGAGAGAGTAGCATCAGTACTGGTAAAATCATTTATTCTCACTACTTTTAATGAAGATGACTGTGTGTTGAGCATCTGCGACTTACTTTAATTTATTTTTAGTTTGTATTTTGTGCATCAGCATGCTGAAGAGATCCTCAGCTACTCATCTGCAGTGATGCGTGTTGCAGAAGCGCTGTCATATCTCACTATAACGTGTCATATAGCCTAAAATACGCTCTCACCTGTTTATTATTTGGCATTTTTGGGAGGAGTAAAATTCATAGTGTTACCATTAATTACCTTTACTCTAGTGACCCACCACGGTCTAATCTGTCCCTCCACAGTTTGAACCAAAAGAACCGAAAATATTTTTACGCCTCATAATAACATAAATTGTCTTTGTTTTTTGCGCAATTGCTTTGGCAAAGCATCTCTCAAACATATTAAAATCAAAAGCACAACATGGCTTAATGCCCTTATCAAATCGCAAAAGACGATAAGAAAGTAAGTCTGTAGTCTGTTGTGCTGCGTGTTTCAAACTGAAGAGCACACTTTGCTCGCTCGATCAGCTCATGATCTGGCTTTTTCCATGCCTCGTTTCACAGGGAATGAATGCAGTGAACTCCATCTCTGCATGTGCCATAAGTTTAACATGCATTTGGGAACGCAACCAGCACCAGTTACTCTCTATTTTCACATTCGCATTATATCCACATTTTTTGTGGTAATACAATTTTGCAATAAGATGCGTTTATAAACCTGTTTTCACTTAAACTGCAGGTTTCTGCCAGTATAACAGCTTAAGTGAAGAAATTAAGAAAGTATTATAAACTCTTATTGTAAAATAATATACTCATTATAAAATACAAATTTTTCATTGACAGTATTAGTATATCACTGTCTAGGCGATAATTCTAATAATAGTGATCTTAGTGAAGTATTATAGTTGTTATTAATATGATTATTATTATTAAACGGTGCCATTTGTCATGTTTCATAAATGACTTCTGAATACAGGTTAAACTGAAGATGTTCTTGTTTTAAATGTCTCTTTTTCTTTAAGATGAGATCAGTATGACGGACTCTGATGCCAGTGATTGTGATGAAAGCGGTTCTGAAGGTGATGTTCCTGCTGGAGCTGCAGGCGTCTCCAGTAATGTTGGTATGTGTCAACTAATGCTGGGAACACACCAAAAGATTTTTTACATCTTATAAGATTTTCAAAATGTGATAGACCACAAACATGAGGACAAAAAATCCTAGATTTAACCGTTTTGCTCCTATAGTGTGTGGTGTGCCATGATGTGAAAAGACCGTGAGGGTTGGGTATCGTTTAAATTTTAACGATTCCGATTCTGCTTATCGAATCCGGTTCTTAACGATTCTTGGTTTCGATTCCAATATTTATTGGAGAGAAAAAAGAGAGCAAATACTTTTTTCTACCTTTTATTCTTGTTACATTTAGGCTATTACCAGTAAAACTGTGACAATGCATCTTAATTTACAATATGCTGTATATATATAACACTTTAAGGAATTATAGACTCGACTCGTATTAATTGTCTGATGTATTTATTCATGATCTCTATTTTAAACAAAACTGGTTCTCATTTTATCCAGAATTATGCGGCTCTAGTTTTGTACCTGAGTGTGAGAGACTGCTATTGCTGCTGCTAGTAGCTTTATCTGGTGTGTGGAAACCTGTGGTACTGCTGTTGAGAGATCGCACCGAATCAAATGCGCTGCATTCCTTCAAATTGACCCTGTGTTGCAGCAAATGTTTCATCATATTGGAGGTGCTTCCTCCCTTGCATGAAATGTCTTTCTTGCATGTGATACAATTCGCTGTATTTTTGAACTTTTGAACGTCTGCTGCGCTCCGCCATCGTAAATATAACGTACAGCGCATGTGCGGCAGGCAGGTCCTGGCAGATCAATACAACTGTAAACAAATGCTCACTGCCATTCACCTCGCGCATGTGAGCATCACCAAAGTAAGGAATCGATAAGCGGAATTGAAGTGCGCACGTCTTATCGAATCCCCGGTTTTTGGCATTTTGGAACCGGTTCTAGATACCCAACCCTAAAGGCCATGCAATCAGAGTCTCGACTGTTAACACTCTAGAGACCTCAGAATAAGCATGGCGGACGATATGCAGGAAGAAATTGCAATGATAGTGTTTGGAAAAGTTTTACACAACACGTTTTGTAAACATTTGTGCCACAAATCAACAAGCTGATCCTCCATCTCTGCTGTCCACATCAATTTCACTTTGTGCTGCGCCATGACTGCGTTTGTTATGCTTCCGTCTTCCTTCATCTCGCTTTCTG
This sequence comes from Leuciscus leuciscus, assembly GCF_965113295.1. Lineage (NCBI taxonomy): Eukaryota > Metazoa > Chordata > Actinopteri > Cypriniformes > Leuciscidae > Leuciscus > Leuciscus leuciscus. The sequence continues at coordinate 9,001,394 of NC_138733.1, read as the reverse complement.
ATTGGATATTGTTTCCTTTCACGTGATAATCTCCAGAGCATGCGCGCGTTTGTCCTTGGGCTTCCCCCCACATTTCAGGATTTCTGATCGTAAATATTCAACATGTTGAATATTTGCGATTCGCGATCAGGGCGGCTCCGACGTTCTTCCGATCAGGTTCGGAACACTCTTAACACACCTCACACCAAGGGAAAATCTGATAAGATAATCTATAACCATCAAGATAATCGGGACACAGCTAGGATTGTCAGAAGGGGGAAATCGGCCCAAAATCAGCCTGATTATCTTTTGGTGTGTACCCAGCATAACAAGTTTGTGTTTATGAACATGTTTATTATTATTTTAAACCAATATATATTGTGGTGCAATTTTACGTTAGTATTTTCACCCAAGAAAAATGGTTTTAAGCCAGTTATATACACTGAACAAAATTATAGATCTAACTCAAAGTTCTAAGACTTATTCTATGTACCCAAAATGCCTATTTCTCTCAAATATTGTTCAAAAATCTGTCTAAATCTGTGTTAGTGAGCACTTCTCCTTTGCCGAGTTAATCCATCCACCTCACAGGTGTGGCATATCAAGATACTGATTAGACAGCATGATTATTGCACAGGTGTGCCTTAGGCTGGCCACAATAAAAGGCCACTCTAAAATGTGCAGTTTTATCACACAGCACAATGCCACAGATGTCGCAAGTTTTGAGGGAGCGTGCAATTGGCATGCTGACAGCAGGAATGTCCACCTGCTGTTGCCCGTGAATTGAATGTTCATTTCTCTACCATAAGCCGTCTCCAAAGGCTTTTCAGAGAATTTGGCAGTACATCCAACCGGCCTCACAACTGCAGACCACGTGTAACCACACCAGCCCAGGACTTCCACATCCAGCATCTTCACCTCCAACACCGTCTGAGGCCAGCCACCCGGACAGCTGCTGCAACAATCGGTTTGCATAACCAAAGAATTTCTGCACAAACTCAAAAACCGTCTCAGGGAAGCTCATCTGCATGCTCATCGTCCTCATCGGGGTCTCGACCTGCAGTTGGTCGTTGTAAACGACCTGCGTGGGCAAATGCTCACATTCGATGGCGTCTGGCACTTTGGAGAGGTGTTCTCTTCACGGATGAATCCCGGTTTTCACTGTACAGGGCAGATGGCAGACAGGTTTGCTGATGTCAACATTGTGGATCGAGTGGCCCATGGTGGGGTTATGGTATGTGCAGGCGTATGTTATGGACAACGAACGCAGGTGCATTTTATTGATGGCACTTTGAATGCACAGAGATACCTTGATGAGATCCTAAGGCCCATTGTTGTGCCATTCATCCACGACCATCACCTCATGTTGCAGCATGATAATGCACGGCCCCATTCTGCAAAGATCTGTACACAATTCCTGGAAGCTGAAAACATCCCAGTTCTTGCATGGCCACCATACTCACCGGACATGTCACCCATTGAGCATGTTTGGGATGCTCTGAATCGGCGTATACGACAGCGTGTTCCAGGTCCTGCCAATATCCAGCAACTTCACACAGCCATTGAAGAGGAGTGGACCAACATTCCACAGGCCACAATCAACAACCTGATCAACTCTATGCGAAGGAGATGTGTTGTACTGCGTGAGGCAAATGATGGTCACACCAGATAATGACTTGTTTCCAGACCCCCGACACCCCCCAACCCCCCAACCCCCCAACCCCCAACCCCCCGACACCCCAACCCCCCAACCCCCCAACCCCCCAACCCCCCAACCCCCCAACACCACACAAAACTGCACATTTTAGAGTGGCCTTTTATTGTGGCCAGCCTAAGGCACACCTGTGCAATAATCATGCTGTCTAATCAGTATCTTGATATGCCACACCTGTGAGGTGGATGTATTATCTCGGCAAAGGAGAAGTGCTCACTAACACAGATTTAGACAGATTTGTGAACAATATTTGAGAGAAATAGGCCTTTTGTGTACATAGAAAAAGTCTTAACTTTTAGTTCAGCTCATGAAAAATGGGGGCAAAAACAAAAGCGTTTAGAATTTTGTTCATAGTGTATGTATATATATATCATACTATAGTGCAGGGTTCACCAATCTCAGTCCTGGAGGGCCGCTGTCCTGCAGTGTTTAGCTCCAACCCCAATTAAACACACCTGAACCAGATAATCAAGGTCTCACTAGGCATACTAAAAACTTTCAACCAGGTGTGTTGGAGCTGGTTGGAGCTAAACTCTGCAGGACAGCGGCCCTCCAGGACCGAGATTGGTGAACCCTGCTATAGTGTGTCAGTAGATAATATCAGATTACATTTCTAAACATTCCTTTTGCCATTAATTGTAAAAATCAGTTATCAATAATCAGATATTATTATAAATAACAATTTTTCTAGAACAAAATTAATGGAATCAGTACCAAACCAATAAGTTTATCATGTTCATGTTGGTCAAAAACTTTAAAAAGGAGATGTTTAACACAACATTCCATCTCCAGAATAATGTTTTGAATGTCATTTGAAATGTAATTTTTAGATATCAGATGTATAACCAGTATTAAGTTATAGATGCAGGTTTGAGTTACATCTGAGTTTCTGATCTGTCTATAACTGATTTCCTACAGGTGTTCAGAAGATGCCCATCGAGAAACCACTGAAGTTCCTCAAGGTACCTGAGGTTTAAATCAGAATATGACCACCATTGTAAGTACATGAGCTCTCATATAGTTAGAGTTTACTAAAGCATGTATTCTTCTGTACAGAGAATGAACGTGAGGCAGGAATAGAAAACCTTGTGGAAAGGACAAAAAGTGTGCTGGTCAAATGCTGAAGTTACAGCTGCAATTGAACATTTTAAGGCACATACACTCACCTAAAGGATTATTAGGAACACCATAGTAATACTGTGTTTGACCCCCTTTCGCCTTCAGAACTGCCTTAATTCTACGTGGCATTGATTCAACAAGGTGCTGAAAGCGTTCTTTAGAAATGTTGTCCCATATTGATAGGATAGCATCTTGCAGTTGATGGAGATTTGTGGGATGCACATCCAGGGCACGAAGCTCCCGTTCCACCACATCCCAAAGATGCTCTATTGGGTTGAGATCTGGTGACTGTGGGGGCCATTTTAGTACAGTGAACTCATTGTCATGTTCAAGAAACCAATTTGAAATGATTCGAGCTTTGTGACATGGTACATTATCCTGCTGGAAGTAGCGATCAGAGGATGGGTACATGGTGGTCATAAAGGGATGGACATGGTCAGAAACAATGCTCAGGTAGGCCGTGGCATTTAAACGATGCCCAATTGGCACTAAGGGGCCTAAAGTGTGCCAAGAAAACATCCCCCACACCACCACCACCAGCCTGCACAGTGGTAACAAGGCATGATGGATCCATGTTCTCATTCTGTTTACGCCAAATTCTGACTCTACCATCTGAATTTCTCAACAGAAATCGAGACTCATCAGACCAGGCAACATTTTTCCAGCCTTCAACTGTCCAATTTTGGTGAGCTTGTGCAAATTGTAGCCTCTTTTCCTATTTGTAGTGGAGATGAGTGGTACCCGGTGGGGTCTTCTGCTGTTGTAGCCCATCCGCCTCAAGGTTGTGCGTGTTGTGGCTTCACAAATGCTTTGCTGCATACCTCGGTTGTAACGAGTGGTTATTTCAGTCAAAGTTGCTCTTCTATCAGCTTGAATCAGTCGGCCCATTCTCCTCTGACCTCTAGCATCAACAAGGCATTTTCGCCCACCATTCTTTGTAAACCCTAGAAATGGTTGTGCGTGAAAATCCCAGTAACTGAGCAGATTGTGAAATACTCAGACCGGCCCGTCTGGCACCAACAACCATGCCACGCTCAAAATTGCTTAAATCACCTTTCTTTCCCATTCTGACATTCAGTTTGGAGTTCAGGAGATTGTCTTGACCAGGACCACACCCCTAAATGCATTGAAGCAACTGCCATGTGATTGGTTGATTAGATAATTGCATTAATGAGAAATTGAACAGGTGTTCCTAATAATCCTTTCGGTGAGTGTATAACCAAAGGAAAACTGGCCACACTGACTGAATGCCAGCAGTGTAAGACCGCTGAGGATCCTTTCTGTGGGTTTTCAATTTCTGCCTCTCTCTCATTCTCTGTACAGAAGAATACATGCTTTAGTATTCTCTAAACACATGAGAGCTTTTGTACTTACAATGATGGTTGTATTCTAATGACACTATACTCTTCTAGAGCTGATGTACAGCCCAAACTAACTTTGTTGAATACTTTTCCTGTTATCTCTGTAATTCTGCTTTGAAACTTGACAATTCTGTTTACATTTTCTGGAAATAAGAGAATTGTCTTTTTAGGTAAACCGTCCCTTGTAAGTCGGTTTCTCTACATGTTGCAGCATATATTGCATGTTGAGTGAGTTCATTTTATACATTTCAAAGCCTGTTTAATAACATCTTTAAATTGTGCCTGTTTCCAAGGGCTGTTTTGTCAATCTTTTCGAAGTTTTGAATGGTTCATCTGTTTGTCATTTTAATATGTCAAAACAGTAATGATACTGTATGCTTTCTGAAAGATCACACAGTTGTGCAAGTTTTATTGACCATGTTTTTAAGTTTGTGGATGTCACTTTCCCCTTAAAATGGCATGACATGATTGTATTACATGGTAAAACTGAAAAAAACTCAATGTTTATGATGATATTATTGAATTCATAATTAAAGCACTTCTAAAACACTTCTGTCCCTGTAATGTTGCAAGTTGTTTTGTGTATTGTATTGGAGATCCGGTACTCTTTAATCACCTTAGTCTTGGTAATACACCGTGTTGTCAGGTTTGTGTGTGTGTGTGGGCATGTACCATTAAACACACTCGTCCTTATAATGTTGGATTATGCAGTTGTGTATTGTGTTTAAGATCCAGTCCTCTTAAATCACCTTAGTCTTGGTAATACACTGTGTTGTCAGGTTTGTGTGTGTGTGTGTGTGTGGTCATGTACCAGTAAAACACATTGGTCCCTGTAATCCACTGAAATGACATATTTAGTGTATTGTAAAAAGAGTGTCCTCATAATCAAGTCGGGCCCCAAAAATCACAATTATGTCATAGGCGGGAACATTTTAGGATGGGCGGGAATGTCCTTGTGTACCACCAAAAAATCATATGGTCATATTTTCTGTTCTGTTGTGTGTATAGAACATTTGAAGTCAGATTTGTGATCTGCAGATTACAACAAAATTTTTGATATTTATTTCATCACTGTAGGGCATTGGGAAAGGGGTGTCCCCATATACCACCACCAAACTTGTTTGGGCATCAGTGTCCTTCTATACCACAAAAACAAGTGTGTGTGTGTGTGTGTGTGTGTGTGTGTGTGTGTGTGACTTCAGAGGTGAGAGTATTCCCGGGCTGGGGAGGAGCCACAGGGGTTTAGTGGGGGCTGTAAGAGATAGCTGGCCAACCACTGCTCTGAGTCTCACTCCGCCTCTAGCTGGACTGGGGATGGCCTGGGAACATTTCTTGCAAGAAATAAATATCTTTTAAGGACAGTTTGAATCCTGATGTCTCTTATGCTGTGATGCTGTTTTGTTAGTTATTGTTTTTGCTGCAACACCTGTTACTTTACACTCTGTCCGTGAGTAGGCTAAACTATGTCTAATGTGTTTGATTAATATCTTTATGTTCAGTTATTGCCTCCTGCATTTTGTCCCGCTAGGTTACAAATGAATAAACAGGCCTGTAGCCTATTTATAATAAATGTAATGGGCTGTAGGAAAGTTCCAGCACTTTATCATTCATTAAGGAAAGTCCATTCTGGTAAATGCTGTATAAACACTACTAATGTAAACGTATTGATCCTCCACTGCATTTTAACATGAATAGCCTATCATGGTCCGCGTTGGCACGCATTCATTTTTCTAGCTCCACCCGATTAAAATGGAGGCTCTGCCTTTATTTACCCGTTGCCATGGTGAATCGTAGTATAGAGACAGAGCGCATTTAGGCCACGCCCACACCGGGGGGGAAAACAATCCAACCGTCTCCATTGACTTTGCATTGCGAGAGGCTGCCTCCTTGTCATTTCTTGCTTCTAACAAACGACAGAAAAATGCCTAAAAGCTGCTGTGTGACAAGGTGTACAGCAAACAAGCTAAAAAAAACTGAAATAAGTTTTTATTAGCTCTCGACCCCCAAAAACGAGTGTTTAGGACATAAAACTGGATACCTTCCATCAGGTTCAACATACACAGGTCACAGTCAACAGTTGACTGAACTAATTCTGATCAGCTGTTCTGGAACTCGGAGCTTCACATATCAGGCTCAGCTTTCTGAAACAGGGCCCAGTATTCCTGCTTGTTTACCGGTTTAGGAAAGAAAAACAATTGAAGTGACTTGTATTTCTCATTATACGTTGTGAGCACCTACAGATCAGTTATACTACATACAGTACATAGACCTGTCAGACCATATTTTATTACTAAATTATGCAAAAATGCAGGGAAATTTAAAGGTTTCACGTATTATTTGTTGGCACTTCTGCATAACTGTGTCCCTGATGAGATCTAAAATTCATGTTGTATTTTCAGAGTAAGAGGAGATCACGGAGGAGAAAATGTGGGGATAGCGGAATTAATGTTCAGACATTAACAGCTTCATTGCGGGGAAAAGCGTACACAATCAGCGGTGAGTCAAACTTAATTTTGGAAGCCTAAAGGCAGTATTTATTAAGATGCCTACCATAAGCAATTGTAAGAACAGACAATATCCTCACCAACAAAATCTATTGGCCATGATCGCAAACATACAAAATAAAAAAAACTCTTAGAATTTAATTTATAGTATTAACTCCCATGTCAGCTGATTTCTATTAAAATGTATACAATAATCAATTTGAAACATGGCCATTTATTCAATGGCTGGGGAAAAGGTGAGTTATTCAAAGGATCTTAAAGGACACGTTATAAAAAAATTATTATTTTCCTCCTTTTTTTTGATTTTTTTATACAGGATTGAGCGCCTCTGGCGTGGTTTGTTCATGAGTGTTACAGGAGTGTGTTACAATATCCTGCACTCTCTTGAGGACGAACACCTACCTGACATCAGCAACGTCCTACACATATTCTGCTGCCACTATGTTTTCAGGCAAGCCTAGATGTCTCCAGTGATGCGTGGGACAACCATCCCATCAGGACTGAGCAGAACCTGACACCAGATCAGTTGTGGCAGGTGGGCCAGACCCTTAACCCCGTTGCAGATCCTGATTCTGAGGTAAATAATGCATTACTAATGTTGATCCTAAATCAATTAAAAAGCCAAATGCCAAAAAATGAAGGTTGTTCTGACTCTTTTGACCCTTACTAATTGAAGTCCCTTTCTTGGGATTCAAAAAGCCATGGCTTGGTGCAAGCAAGAATAGGATTGTTTGTGTGCACCTCTAGTGAAGTGACAAGAATCTGAGCATAGCCAGGGCCCAAACTGAGCTTATCTCTGAGCTCTGAGTTCATTTCGTGTTTAATGAAATTATGTAAAACACATTCAGACTATCAGCAGATAATAACGGAAAAACTCACTTTTAAACTAAAACTTTTAAACCCGGATGCCGAAACACTACTGACTTCGTGATTGGTAGATAGCCGGAGGGTGGAGCTTCAGGCCAAAACACAACATGACATCATCAACATCAGTTGAGGGCTGCAACTTCACTTTTTAAATGACAATATCCTGGCCGGACTACTGTTGTCAGTGATATAAGTATTTGAAATGAACATGATTTCTTAATGTCTAGTGACATATCAGGGCCATTTTATGATTAACTGAAATACATTTCTTACATACAGCTCCTTTAATGTCCACAGAGTCACAGTGTAGCCTATAGATTTTATCCTGTGATGAAGAGAAATCCACGATGTCCGGAGATTCTCTCCGTCATCGATGACAGATTAATCATAAAGTGGTCATGTTCAAGATCATGTTTGGGTAAAAAAAAACAATGTTTCTAAAGACGTAAATGCGTTCAGATATGTGCTTTGATAGCAACATTATGAATGAGGAAAACTCAGCGTTTGTTCACAGCGTAAGTTGCGAGGGTTACTGATCTACAGTTTCTCTCATCTTGCTCTCTGAAACTGAAAACCCAGAGTTTCCCCTCATCTCAGGCTGAACATACTCAAAACCCGCTTTCTGAAACAGGGCCCAGGTCTTTTCTTGGTCTTGAATATGTATTTAACGCAATCAATGATTCATTTATTTACATAAAATAGAATCCATTTTTCTATATTGTCTGAAATGATTAGCTGTTTTGTAATAAGTAGTGATATGGGCACAGTGCACAAGTGTAAATTTGTTCAATAACATTTAATATGCATAATTTTTACACGCATGTCTTTGTCAGGGAATACCCATCCCAGAGATTCAATAGGAGGAGAGTGGCTACACAAATGAGCCTCATTCCGGGATCAATATCCCTGAACTGGACAGTCCTCTTTTGGATCTGGAAATGATAGCACTGCGAGACAACATGGATCCATTGCAGCGATCGGACTGTTTGGGGGCGGATATATACCTCAGCACTGTCCAATACGTTGAGAACTTAATTGAGGCAAGATAAAAGAGCATGTGGCTCTCTTGCCACTTTCCAGTGGCTTCCTGTGACTTTGACCACAAATTTAACAGAAACTACTTTAGAACATTTCAAATGATATTTTGATTGTGCCTTATGCTAGGAGCCCAGGATCCCCAGGAACCCTAACCCAGGACACTACACATGAATACAGTAAGTTAGTATGAATTTTATAAATAAGAAGTTTGTATTCTGTTTTACTTGCGCTTTGCATGCTATTTGTAAATAAGACATTTTAATAAAGAACTAATTTATTGCTTTAAAGAAAGTCCTGTATTTTTTAACCCTTGTCCCTGTAACGGTGGTGAAGACATGTTTGGAATTGGTCCAATATTGAGTGAGAAGACCATTTCCAAGGTCTACATAAACCAGGGTAATTGTGCTACATAAAGAATAAGACCATAACAATGCTTGTTTAACACCTTTAATGTTGTTCAAGGGAACATAAAATTCTGGGAAGTCTTGTGTAAATTTATCAAATGTAGCAGTACAGTTGTATTTACAACACATCACTGTAAAGGGGTAACAGATCTAGACAAATCGGCTTTACAAAACCAACATCGTTAGAACATTACTGTAAAAGGGCAACAGTAATATTGGAGAAATTGGTATCTACCTAAACATCTGAATGTATTAAACATGTACTAGCTGTATAAACTGTTCAATAATTACAACTAAATGTCTATGGAAGTCTGAACTTAATGAACTTGAGAGGCCAAGAAAGCTGCCACAGCTCTCAAAGAGATGATCTTTATATGATCCAAGCTCACTGCACATCACAGAAGTACACTAGCAGATAGATTAAGAACATGAAAATCACTAAAGAACTAGTGCAAATTACAGAAAACACAGGCTAAAGACAATCACCAAACCAACTCAGGTGAAGGTAGTGCCTGACAATCAAGTAGAAGAATCAAACTTTATAACGGTAATGGTGCATAAATTAGCAGGAATTGCTCTTTTAAGTGATTCCATTTCAAAAAAGAGGGACTGAGTTCAAGAAGTTGATGACATTTGCACCTACACAAGTCCAAAGCCAGAGCTTACAGAACTGAGGGCCATCATCATGTCCTGGTGAAAAATCTTGTAGGTCTGGTAGTGGCTGGGGAGCTTCAACTTGAAGAAGCAGGAGGTGTGAGCCACTGGATAAATGGAGGTTACAACCTCAACATTGAGTTTTCTTGCTGGCAGTTCCCACCCCACCCAAAACTTCACATCTGGTGACGCTATGGAAGAGAAAATTGTACTTGTGACCCCTCAAAACTTTACATTGGAGTAGATCTTTCAAAAAAATATGAAGTAATGATTCTCTCATAAGATTCTTATCTTTTCAACAAATCCAGTTATGGCACTCTTAGATACTCAAGTAAAGATAACACATCAGGCAATGCGCTTTAAAACAGATGACAAATAATAATGTGCTACACTTCAAAATATCACAGTGCTGAACTTAAACAGTACAAACTTTACAAAAGTAAAATCCCTGTAGTCTCTTCTCCTCTCCTAGTTTAGGACGTCAGAAGGGTTACTTTAAATGCTACTGTAAATACTGTGGAATGTAAACAAAGTATGAAGTTTAATTTACCAATTTTGTGTGCATTTGTGTTTCATTTCATCTCAGTGTGAGCTGGGCTTTACAGTTTCTGTCAAACATTCACATTAATGTCTTCTTTCCCTGTGCTGTTGTAAAGCACACATCGGAGGAGGGAGAGAAACATGACCATTAGACAATAAAACAGTAAACCAGCTCACACTGAGATGAAATGAAACACAAATGCACATGAAATTGGTAAATATGAAGAACCACTTTATTATTGTAGCAACTGGGATTGTTATGAGGAAACAATTATGTGTGAATTAAGATGAGAATGAAAAATAAGGAAATAAAGACCATTTACAGTATTACCTTCCTCTATGAATTTTCTCAAAGATCCAGTGACAAGACTGATTTTCTCCAATGGAACAGTGTCGTCCTCATCCTCGTCGCTGTCAGGCCAGGTAATGCTCTGGATCACGGTCTACAAGGGATCAAATATAAACATATTTCATGTCAGGATTGAAACTTTTATTAAATGTTGCAAAGTGATCTAAAAATTGTAGTGATCTTTTTATGAATGAACAATTTATTTCTGTCACATAAGTAACACAACTTATGACTGAAATAAACCATTCATTTTAGATGTACACACACCCCTGTGACACCAAACAAAAAGAAGTTGCACGCTTTATTAATACCTCTCAGCCTGCACTTGAATGGATCTGCCCAGTTCACATTATTCTGCTTATAGAATGAAATGCATGTACTGTCCTGTTCTTCTTCTGCATCAAACATGTCGAGTGACAGAGAGATGCGTGGACTATCAGAGTAACGGTTCAGTAAATCTTCTCTGAACAACTGGCATGCTTTTTGGGGGTCGACTTCAGTGGCCCAGGTTGAAGCTGTAATTTACCACAAAAAAGTTGCTAATATCAACTTATTTCCAAAGCAAGAATAAATTAGTTTCAGCAGTGACATTTTTAAATCCCCGCAGTTTAATGTAATATGTCATGGGCAAGTACTTGAAATCAATATTCCTTTTTTAAATCACTTGACAAAAGTTATTTTGACAACATTATTTTCAACAATGCAACACTATAGCAGTAATTGTGCATAAATGACCTGCTGATGCTTGTGGACCTGAGGGTTGTTCTCCCCTTGGGGGACCGACTGCTACACTGGGTGGGGCACAGTTCATTCTTACAACAGACCAAATCAATTATAATTAAAAACATTGCTTGGAAGAATGGGAAACAGCCAAATCATGAGCGGTGATTATTTTAATCATTTACCATCTAGTTGGTCAGTGGTGCCAAATGTTTATATTAAAATTAAGACATGGGGCCCTATTTTAACGATCTGAAACGCAAGTATCAAGCGCGAGGATTAGGTGTGGTGTGGTTTGGGCGTAACGTGAAATAAACCAATCAGAGCGCCGTCTCACATTCCCTTTAAGAGCAAGCGTGCTTGTTCCATGGCGGATTGCTATTATAACGGCGGATTTGCCAGGCGCGCGCCAGGAGCGGTTCACAGCCGAGGAGACCGACGTTCTCATCAGGGCCATAAAACACAGAGAAGTGACACTGGGGATGGAGAAACACACACAAATTAGCTTCGGTTAAACAGGCGTATGATCATTTGGGTAAATGTGTAAGCTAGATGTATGCTTTTATAATAAACAATCTATCTATCTATCTATATAATATGTATGATTTGAAAAAATGAAAACGGCTGCCTCTGTGTGAGAGAATCATGTGCGTTGTGCACATGCTACATTGATTATGGCCAAGCATGCGCCCTTAAAATAGCATATGAATAACATGCGCAACGCGCCACTGACTTTAAACTAGTTTTTTTTGGTTAATGGCGGAATTGTTTTCTAAACCTGCAAAATAGCATGAGGGAACGTTTGCGCCGGAACACGCCTCCTCTTTGCGCTGAACCGCCCCCGGGAGCGCAAGTGTATTTCTTAGTTAACCGACGTGCTTCTGTGGAGGGAAAAGGCCGCTGTGCGCGGGTGCAAAATAGGAATGATGCATGCGTCGATGTACAAAGTCAATTGCGCTGGGTGTAAGATAGGGCCCATGGAGTTAATATACAAAACTAGGTTAACTAAATGTGCTACAGAATTAATATGAATAAAAAATGTGGTAATTGAGGTGCATCATTTTAAAGCTACACTGTGTGATATTTCCCCCCATCTAGCGGTGAAATTGTATATGACTACCCAGTGAATATTAGTTTCTGTTCCTTTCAATTTCGAGGGCGTTTTAACTCTTACGGTGGCCGTATTATTCCAAGATTAACATGGCTTCCAGTTCGACTTCGTCCAATCGCGCCTTTAAAACTATCACCTGTGATCCGTCGCAGCACAGATTTATGTTACAAAACTTTTTCACCATTGACGTGAGGAAAAGTAACACAAGTTATACTAGAGGTTGTTCTGGCGTTATGCACAACCATGCTATGGTTAGACAAGCAACTATAAAACTTCGAATTTACACAAATAGGCTGGATTACCTGCCGAGAAGAAAGCAGGCAACCTCGGCGTCCGTTTTAAAATCTTTGCTCCTCGAGCTCTTTCCATCTGGGAAAAGTTACTCCAGTATTGACTTTGGTCTTGCTGATTTGCCTGTCGCGTTGACGTTTTAATTCTCTCTTTCGCTTCCTTGGCGACTCTGTTACATGTCCTCGGGAACAGGCGTGATTCTCCATCAGCAATCTTTCAAATCTGAGTAATCTCCCGCTCGCATTCGTCTCTGTGTCACTGAGTGTAAAGCGTGAAAGGTGAAGCTTGAATTTACAGGTATGTCCCTCTTTGGCTAATGTAGTTTCAAGATGGAGGGGCAACATGGCGACCGGCATTCGAACCCCTCACCCGTATGTACTTTCAATGGCAGATTATAAACTTACGAGATTACTTTATTACTTGAAAGAAGTAAATATACATTAATGAGCACATATAGTTTTGAAAGAACTAAGTGTTTTTTGCTAAGAATCAACAAAAAAAAATTACACAGTGTAGCTTTAATGACTAGTTATGTTTCAATATCACAACAGACAATAGGTAGGGACAAAAGTGTTTTGTCACTATTAGCAAGCTAACATTCCCTCAGAGGAAGCCAAAAACCAGTAGCTCCAGAAACACTTCAACACATGTCATGTTTGTTTGTTTTCCCCCCATTTATGCAGAAAGGTGTTCCTCTGATAATTCTTAATGTAATATTTTAATGAAATGACACTCTTTACACATGTCCTTCCTCATACTTAGAACATGTCATTACATTCTGATAATGTCTGACTATCAGTTACCTGAATCTATCAGACATTAGCGTCCTGTCACCACATGTGCTGGCCTGAGATGGGGGAACATCCGCTGGGTGTACGATGCAAGACAGATCGGGCAGACCTGCAAAAAAAATGTCAATACTTTTCATACATGAAATTATTATAAGAATAGTGTCATATTTTCTGCATCTTACTGACATGTTATATTCACTAGCGACAGGACATATGCTATGATCAAACATTTGTACATATGTGTCAGAGTAATAAAAGAAAGATTCAGTTTGAGATGCGTTATGCCCAATCTATTTATATATCTGCAAGGGTTAAATTATTCTGTACTAAAACCTCTGAGTGATGAATAAAAAAATAATGCTTTCTTACTAAATTCCAAAGCAACAGAAAAGACAATCTCTATTACCGCCAAGGACTCATCCATGCCTATGGTAGACTGGCTGCTCAAGAACTGAACAATCTTCATCAAGACATGTCCCAGATTCACTCTCCTAAATAAATAAAGTAAAGTAAAATATATAATAAACAAATAATGAATACTTTGAAACAGTCATTTAAACAAACTAAAAAAGAGAAACGAGAGACATGTTGTAATACAGCTTACAGTCAATGTGCCTTTGCATCCCTCCACATGCATCAGCATCAGCTGTGAAGGCCTTTGACTGCCACATGTAATGCATTTGGACTGTGGCATCTTGGCGAACTCTACTGAATCATAGGAAAGTGGTTCAGTAGAAAGCTTCTCCTGTAGTGGAACTACAAATACTATGGTTTTCCCATTGTTAGATGCTGATTTAAAGGGGTGGTATAATGCCCTTTTCACAAGATGTAAAATATATGTATGATGTCCCCAGAGTGTGTGTGTGAAGTTTTAGCGCAAAATACCCCACAGATATTTTTATATAGCAAGTTAAAGTTGTCACTTTTTGAGGGTTTGCAAAAACGCACCGTTTTGTGCCTGGCCCTTTAAATGCAAATGAGCTGCTGCAGAGGGCGGGGTTTCAAGAGTGTGTGTTAGCAGCTGCTATTACCTCACGCAGACACACTAAAATAACAGAAACTGTTCTGCCTTTAATGTTAAACAGAGTCAGATAAGGATGGAGAGACTCAAGAAGAAGTGACAACATGTAGAATGCAACAGGACGTCTCTGAATGGTTAGTTGATGAATTTATGTCGCTGATGTGGAGTTAACTATCTTCAATTAGGATATTCTGTCATGATAAATCTATAAATTGCTCATATATGAACTGTTGTGAGATGCACACAGAGTGACTTTCTATTGCATGTGAAAAGATGGATGCTAAAGTTTGAGCTGACTCACAAATGTACTCTTATACAACAACTTTTCCTCTTCTCAACATGGACTGCGTGTTCCCGGGGGCGGGATTTATGTAAATTCTAGGGTTGGTGATGTCACTGACCCGAGAGGAATGTCGTGTAGTCCCAACCAGCCGTTTGTTGTAGTCCTTTTCTTTAAAAGCAAATATCTCCCTTTGCTTTGAACTTTGAGCGTTGTAACTTTGCAGATGTTGTTTATGCTCAAACAGCAACATTACACACTAACTACAGTTAGAAAAGTGAAATCACACTCAACCACCCC
Source organism: Leuciscus leuciscus (assembly GCF_965113295.1). Taxonomy (NCBI): domain Eukaryota; kingdom Metazoa; phylum Chordata; class Actinopteri; order Cypriniformes; family Leuciscidae; genus Leuciscus; species Leuciscus leuciscus. The sequence continues at coordinate 8,986,351 of NC_138733.1, read as the reverse complement.
TTTAAGAAGCCCTGTGGAGTAACCCTCAGCGGCAGCTGGGATTATGGACAGCTTGCGACGTCCGCTACCACCTGTTTTAAAATGGAAAGTAGTAAGAGTCCTTTAAAACCTTGCAGTCTCACAATCATTAATATTAAAAGTTATATTTTGTCAGGCAAACAAGTCATAGTACTGTCCTCTTCAACTTGAATAGAATGGTAATTCATCGCCGGACATCACATGACAGATCTGAGGTTTTGAATTGGAAAAACATGAACTATATTTTTCGTAATTGGAGATTTAGAGAAATTCTACCTGTAGACTTGAAAAACATCCATCCTCCTTGTAAGGTCTTCAGTTTAGGACATTCCTCCTCAAGTAGAGATACAATCTTTAAAAAATGAAATGATTCACTATTCTGCAAATTATTCACTATTCTGCACTATTCTTACCCATTCTACAATATTATATACTATATGATTACCTCATCGTGTTTCAAGTGGTGTGGTATACTGAACATCCTCTTCCCAAGGCCAGCATGGGCCAGTTCTAGCTCTTCTGAGCCCTTCTGTGAACTGACTGGGTTCCGAAAGGACATGCATATGAAAGTCTGTCCTTTTCACAGTGCAAGGGTCAGGGGTCGAGAGTCGTCGTCTTCCTCTTGGCTGATCAGTATTAAACATACTCGGAAACTGCCTGATGTGGGAAAGACAGAAAGATTTGTAGGGAAACCAGATATTTTTTTGTTTCGTTTACCTACTTTTCAATAATTTAAATAATGTCTCAATAAAAGTATAAAATACACTAACGCTATTCATTACTGTTCCAGACACCAATATTAAATGTGTCAGAAGAATATTACTCACTGTCAGTAAAGTGAACATGTGTCACTTAAAGGAACACGCCGACTTTTTGGGACTTTAGCTTATTCCCCGTATCCCCCAGAGTTAGATAAGTCCACACATACCCTTCTCATCTCCGTGCGTGCCGTAACTCTGTCTGACGCACACACCGCTAGCCTAGCTTAGCACAAAGACTGGAGGTAAATGGCTCCAGCTAGCCTAGCTTAGCACAAAGACTGGAGGTAAATGGCTCCAGCTAGCCTAGCTTAGCACAAAGACTGGAGGTAAATGGCTCCAGCTAGCCTAGCTTAGCGCAAAGACTGGAGGTAAACGGCTCCAGCTAGCACACTGCTCCCAGTAAGTGACAAAATAACGCCAACATTTTCCTATTTACATGTTGTGATGTGTATAGTCACAGTGTGTACAAATAACAAGGTCACATGAGACACAGCCATCTTCTAACCGTATACATACTGGGAACTATATTCTCAGAAGGCGAAGCACTGCTACTTCTGCGGAGTGATTTACTCCAGCTCTGAGGAACTCTCTGCTCCTCACCACGGGCTTCTCAGGCGCTGGAGCTGATCACTCCGCAGAAGTAGCTGCTACTATGTGAATGTAGTGTGTGCATTTATCTTTATTGAGACTCTTTTAGCTCCATAGCCACCCGCCTGAATTTAATTAAAATATTATTTTTCGTCATGTCATCTGCCCGATCCGTTGTTTATCCGCATCTCTAGTGTGCATGTGTGTGTGTGTGAGTTGGCTCGGCCCTCCCTCAGGCAGTTTAATTGGTTGACATCGCGTGTATGATTGACAGGAACAGAATGTGAGGCTGATCAGACAGTCGAAACAAATGTGTGTGCGCACATTTCACTAATTTCATTATTAGCCTACATAATGATTTAATTTCTATAGGCTATATTTTTTAAAATAGAGTCGGCTCTTCAGATATGCGAGCCAGCTCCAGACGTTCACCTACAAGAGCCGACTCTTAGATCCGACTCACTCGCGAACGACCCATCACTAGATCATTGGCTGTTGCTCGTCGCGACACATTTGGTACATTTTAAGACAAAATGGCAAAATAGTATTAATATTCAAAAAGTAAATTCTCCTACATGACTTCAGTGATATTGACTTGTAAAGTAGGGTAGACCAGGGCGAGTTTCACACTTTTTATTACAGTAAATAACAGACTTATATTATTTTATACGGCCTTTTTTTCTTTCAAATTAGTGTTGATTAATGTTACTGAACATATGTACCATGTTGTCACACTGTATGGGGTAAGTTGTCACAACTGAAACTTGACATTACAGTGAAACAATTCTAAAATACACATTACTGTCATCCAGTGTTTAAAAAAATACTTTTCCTTTTAACACATTTCACATTTTGATGAAATCTCAATAAAACAAAAAATGCATAAACTTTATTATGATTTTTCTAACTTTACTAGATTATTACCAGATAAGTCGAGACAAGAGAAAATGGCGCATGATAAATGTGTGTCATGTGGTGTCCTCATTAGTCAGATGCTAGAGTTAGTCCAGCTGACCTGTAATAGCCTTCGCTTCGTCATATATTCACTTTAAGCTCAAATGAACAGATCATTGATATAATAAACACCCATTAAAGTATGGAGATCCAAAACTGCAGAAATTAAGAATAAATAAATAAATATATAATAGGAAATAAATGAATAAAAGCGGACATAAATAAATATATAAATAAATCAATGTGGGGGAAAATGAATACATTTTTGTGAGAATAAATGTAATAATAGGAAAATACACAAAGACATCTAAAATGTGAAATATATAAATAAATACATGTTTGAGCAATAGATAAACAAATAAATAAATAAATACATGCGGGAAAAATAAATTAATGAATAAACAAATAAATAAATTGATGTGAAAATAAATAAATAAATATAATAGGAAAATACGTTAAGAAATATATAAAAGTAGAAATAAATACATGTGGGGAACATAAATATAAAAATGAATAAATAAATAAATAAATAAATAAATAAATAAATGTAATAATAGGAAAATACATAAAAGTGGAAATAAATTAATAAGTGCATGTGGGAAAAATAAATAAATGTATAAATACATAAATTGATATAATAAATATATGTGGGAAAATAAATTAATGTATAAATTAATAAGGAATAAATACATGAAAAAAAACAGTACAAATAAATACAGAAAATAATAAATAAATGTTCCATAGGACATGTTTGATAATATCATTGAGTTTTAAAACAAAGGGGAATGATAACATCAACAGTTCATTATTATTTTGAAGCTAGCAAGATTTTCCTTAATAGTTTTACGAATATTTTTCACATGACTTTTAAAATTTAACTGAGAATCTAAAATCATGCCAAGGAATTTTCCTCTGACACCTGTTCAATAACCTCATCTGTAAGCTATTGCTGTTTTCTTTATATTGAAAAACTTTAGACTTTGTCTTTGTGGTATTTACAGTGTTTTATTAGCTCTGGAACTATAAGTAAGGTGTTCATTTTCAAATCTCTTAGAACAGAAATCTAAACGCTCACACTTGTAACACAGCTGGTCCATCTTTCTAATCCTGATCCCATGCTTCATTACAGTTATACACATTTCAGTCCACATAATCACTGTTTCAAACACAAGATTATTGTAATATTTAATGAGAACATTTGGTTTGGTACTTTTAACAATCAATGAATTCAACAGCAAACAATGCAAGATACATGTTTCAATTCACCCTTGTTGCTGAAAGAATTACACTAGGCTACAGATGCCACATTAGAAAATACACTCACATTACATTACTTATGAAATTGAATCCATAATGTTTGCAGTAGTTTCTATGTAGTGTGTTATCAAAAGCTGTGATGAAGTAATGAAACTGCCATGAGTTTCTGTGCTAGAACAGAGTTTGCAGTAAATGTTTCCACTGTGCCCTATGACTGTACACTTTACAGATGAAGAGTTAGCCTCTACCATGGTAATCAGTTTACAGGATCACATGTACTGTAGTGTACTGTATTAGATCTGTCTCCCTTCTTCTGATGCATCTCTGATCAATCTGATGTTATCGCCTGTTTCCTCTCCTTTGTTCTCTATCCTGCTTTATGTTCGCAAACTGCAAACATCTCTTTTTGATGCATCTTTGATGCTTTTGATGATCTGTTGTAATATTAGCACTAAGAGTTTTGAAAATGTACACCTTGATTAAACAGTACCAAAGTGAATAACAAAACTGTAAAATACTAACATTCAGGTTACTTTTGTATTTCATGATTTATTACGTACTAGTGTAACCTGGTTAAAACCAGACCATTCTCAGTAGTAACTGAGTTATGGTCTGGCAAAGCTTCATTAATAACTCATTTCCAAAGGGGCGTCACCAACGGACGTCGATCAAATGCCTCTGGGCGCAATTGGATAGACCTAAAACCAATCAGAGCGATCGTCATCATGTAAAGCCATATGCTGCGTCCCAATTCGCCTAAGCTACACTACGCCATAAAAGTATGTACTCTTTTTGTGAAGATAAGGTATTTACTTTTGAATGTGTAGCAAAAAAGTAGGCAAGCTTTGGGACATACTACTTCGCCATCTTTATCGGACGGATCTGTCGCGTGCGTCCTGTCACGTAAACTGCCCTGTCAATCATCTTGTCACAGTTAAAATCCTCTATTAAATCTAATTTAATTTCCTACCGTTTCGGAGAGAAATGTAGTAGCACGTTCATCTGCCAGTGGGTCTTTCATGGAGACTGTCCTCATGTGTTTGCAATTTGAATATAATAATGCATTTAAAAGTTGGTGCGCTTCACCAACGGACGTCGCTCAAATGCCTCTGGGCACAATTGGATAGACCTAAAACCAATCAGAGCGATCGTCATCGTGTAAAGCCCGCCCCAACGTTTCTGATTGGTGCCGCGATTTCGACGGATTAGAAATGGGCTTGAATGAGCTCTTTGCCAGACTACTAGGGCCCTGTCCCAAATGGCGCACTTCATGTGGACTTTCGGTCTCGTGGACTTAAATTGCGCATGCTCGCCGAGTCTACGAGTCCGTAGGCCGTCCCATTCAGCAGTTTAACGCTCTGAAGTGTGCTCAGCAGCGCCCCCTGTGTACCCTTGAAGCGGCCTTCCACGAAGCCCGCATAGATGCAGGCTCCACACACTTTAACTACCCAGGAATCCTTGCGAAAGGCCAATCAGACGACGGATGGGAGGAGATTTCGCTCACGGATAATTGTTGACATGCTGAGAAGAAAATATTACAGTTTTTGTGACCTACATTTTACCAGTTACAGTTTATACAAACATTATGGTCATCGACCAGTGGTTGATGTCTCAAACATAATAATAGCGCATTGAATAATACGATCGCATTATGATTCATTAAATTAACAGAACCGAATGTCAGGGCTTTACTGAGTCATATATAAACATAGTATGAATATTGAGACCTGTAAATTCATCTGAAACTCATGCACATTTTCATTATGTGTTGTAACGACTGCGAGTATGAACCAAACACAGACTAATCTTCTTCCAGAAGATTCATTCAAACTCTCTGCTTCTCGCGAATGAAGGGGGAAGATTTGTTCAGAACGTCTCATGATCATCATCAATCTTGCCATCGGATCCGGCATCACCGGTCTGACTATTTAGAAGAGCCCCCAGCACTAACGAAATAACTGGTCAATGCTAGCTTTGTTGCCGAATACTGATTGGTTAAGAGAAAGACAGAGACCAAGGTCCCACACAGAGTCTTCACATTCCAAACTCAAATCAGCAACCCAGAGCCATAAATCACCCACCGGCTCCAGAGAGTCGGCTAACCAAAGACTTTTATTGGTTAACTTTAAGGAAGAACGTTGTCAACGTCTGCTAATTTTGCAAGACAGATCTGTTCAGAAATGGTACTGCTCAGGGCCCTACCAAGAGGTCACCTGACCCCTGCGACTAACAGACCCCGTCTTTCTTAAGGACCAAGATCCCATGAGCAATGAACAAAACAGACCCCATCTGTCTTAAGGACCTCTGAATGACCTCAGGGTGTAAAATCTTTTCAAACCACAGAACTGAGGTTTTACCTATAACTATACATAAAATCATTCAAGAACAATTTTCGATGGACTTATAATCAAACATCATGCAACAACATAATCCTACGTTGTTCTACCAATTTTTTTATAGTAAAATGAAATGCCTGTTGTGTAGAATATTTTAATCTGTTTCTTGTCATCGCAGACAGACTCGATGATGGTGAGATCAGATCTCTGTGTGGAGCACCGGCTGTTGTCAGACTCCCTGTGCATACAAAATGTCACTGGATTATTACAATTAATAGCAAAAGGAAAATTTTAAGTCCGTTAATGCAGTTTATAAATGGTAAATAGTTATTAATTTAGAGGTCATTGAGGAATGTAAATGCTAGATCATGGATGTATTTAGTCTCTGAATGTGCCAAGGCCTCATCACTGTCCTGGGTCACCTGTCACCTCTAATAGCTGCTCTGTCTGAGTAAGGCGTATCAGTCTCAGTGCTGTCCAGGGCAGCGTGATGAAGTACAGGCAGGAGTGATGAGAGCAGCCGTGATCTCCCTGTCCTTTCTCCATTCAGATTCACATCAATGAGTGCAGTGATACACTGTTAGACCTTACCAGGTTTTTTTTACAGTAAAATACTGGCGACACTGTTGCCAGTAATATACAGTTAATTGTACAGTTCTTTACTGTAATCTACAGTATGTTACTGTAAAAATGCACTAAATTAAAACTAGAGTTTACTAATTTCACTTGGAGAAACCGACTGCCTTAAATTGACCAACTGTCATTTAAATGTATTAACTTACATTTATAATGCATAAATAATGTGAGCAAAGTATTACTGTGAACTTACATTTAATTTGAGACCACTAAAAAACTATTGAACATAAAAAGATTTCCACTGTTCTTTAAGGAAGTGTTCTTTAAAAGCCAAAGAGTGCACGATAAGTCCAGTTTTCTTGTATAGTCTTTCTAGGCGGCGACCCTCAGTGTTCATCGTTCGTAGTTCAGGAGCGGATTCCTGTTCCCCCAGGTCCTGTTGATGCACCCCCTTCTGTACCTGGGCCTTCTGTTCCTTCGCAACCCAGTAATGCTAATGTTGATGTCACCCGACCAGAACAAATTGTTTTTGTACCACGAGATAGGAAGTGTCCAAAATTCAATGGCAGGGTTGACCTTGGCATTGAGGAGTGGGTTGAGGAGGCCCAGGCTTGTATGTGCGTTCGTCACCTTTCTGATACCGATAAGGCGTTTTACTTGTTTGATCACTTGGAAGGGGAGGCAAAAGAAGAGATTAAGTACCGCCCAGAGGTAGAACGTAAAGACCCAGACAGAATTATTTCAGCTTTACGGGAATTGTATGGTTGCTCACAGTCATATGTTTCATTGCAGGAGGCCTTTTTCTCGAGAAAGCAACAGGAGGGGGAGAGCTTGTTGGAGTTCTCCCTTGTCCTGATGGGTCTACTTGAGCAAGTGAAACAACGATCTCCTCACGGTATGCCAAATTCACATATTTTACTGCGAGACCAATTTGTCGAGCATGTTTTTGATAGCGCCCTCCGTCGCGAATTAAAACAGTTGATACGTCGTCAACCTACGTTAACCTTGTTGGATATTCGTAGCGAAGCCCTTAGATGGGAGAGGGAGGGTATGCCAGGAAGCACAAGGGCCCGAAGTCATTCCGTTCCCTCCGCTCATGGGATTCAATATGGGGTGCAAGGGAATCCATTTATCGGCGTGAGTAGTTCACCTGGGAATTCTGAGTTGGCTGAGTTAAGGGATATGCTTAAATGCCAACAAGAACAGTTAACTAAACTCACACAAAGTTTTGCTCATTTGCAGACCCCCCAGTCGCGGAGTCAACCTCCTAGACAGGGGCCTGTTATATGTAGGAGGTGTCAAAAGCCTGGTCATTTTGCTAGGGAGTGCGATGGGGAACGTGCCCCGTCTCGCGCTCCGTTTTCCTCACGCTCCGTCCCGTCACTAGCTGGAGGAGGACAGCCTGGCCCATCAGCAACGTCGGGAAACTAGTCCCCACCGTGATTCAGGGCCATAGCACGGATGGGGAAGTAACTGGCTCAAAAGTTTCAAATATGTCGCATTTAATGTCATCTTGCCCGCACCTTGTCGTATTGATTGGCGGAGTTCGAGTGCCCTGTTTGGTGGATACTGGCTCCATGGTAACTACGATCACAGAGAGTTGTTTTCAGAAACAATTCGAACCATGGGGTCAGGATCGACTTAAATCGTGCCAGTGGCTACAGCTTCCAGCTGCTAATGGTCTTTTCAATTCCCTATATCGGTTATATGGAATTGGACGTCGAATTGTGTGGTCAGTTAATTTCAGAATGTGGCGTGCTTGTTGTACGGGATCCTCCTGGTGGCTTGTGCACTCGAGTCCCAGGTGTGCTTGGAATGAATGTTCTTGGCCGATGCTACCAGGAGCTTTTTGGACAACAAGGCCCGGCCCTCTTTGACTTGCCTTCGACCGTAGAGGTTCCAAATTCTGTTCTACAGGCGTTGCAACATTGTCATTTAGTCGATAATCAGTCTCCTGAGGTGAGTTCAGGAAGGGTTAGAGTGCGAGGACGAAGACCATGTCGCATCCCAGGTGGCATGATGAAGTTTGTGGCAGCTACTTGTTCCGAGCAATATGCCAATAGCACTGTTCTTTTTGAGCCTCCAGAGTCTGGGTTGCCGGCTGGTCTGTTGGCTTCTCCGGCATTAGTGCAGGTTACACGAGGTACTGTTTATCTACCAGTGGTAAATGTGGGAACCATTGACGTGTTGCTTTATGCTAACACTGTCCTTGGTACACTAAATAATGTGGTGGTTGGTGTTTTAAGCCCCCAACGGCGCCTTCCAGGCAGCGAGGGGATGGGTAGGTTTAAGGTTGAGGGTAGGGTTAGCTGCCTCTAAGGAGCCATTGGGGGCTTAAAACACCATCGAGCAAATAATGTTTGTGTGGTTAGCTTGCCATCGGGAATTAGTGAGGTCAGGTCTGTAGCGGCCACAGTGGGTTCCAAAGCCCTTCAAGTGATCCCTCTTGTTCAGGAACAAATTGAGGCACTTGATTTGTCTGTTTTATCGGATGTAGAACAGGGCCAGGTAAAGGACCTGCTTTATAGGTTTCAGTCTGTGGTTTCTACTCATGAGGGTGACTTGGGATGTACAGGTTTGATTTCTCACGACATTCCCCTGCTAGACACCGTTCCTGTCTGGCAACCGTACAGGCGTATACCTCCGTCGGAATATGAGGTGGTGAAGTCCCACATTAATCAGCTGTTGGAGGCGGAAGTTATAAGAGTTGTAGCCCGTACGCTTCACCAATTGTCCTTGTTAAAAAGAAAGACGGTGCTCTACGTATGTGTGTCGACTACCGTCAGCTAAATTCAAAGACCCGAAAGGACGCGTTCCCTCTGCCACGCATCGAGGAATCGTTGGGACTCCTTGACAGGGGCCTGCTGGTTTTCCACTATGGACTTGGCTAGTGGATACAATCAGGTTCCTGTCACTGAGAGAGATAGGCCTAAGACAGCATTCTGCACCCCTTTTGGGTTGTTTGAATGGAATCGCATGCCCTTCGGGCTTTGCAATGCCCCAAGCACCTTCCAGCGTTTAATGGAACGGATGTTTGGGGACCAGCAGTGTAGGTCCTTACTCCTGTACCTTGATGACATCATAGTCTTCTCTTCCTCGGTGCCTCAGCAGTTAGAGCGGTTGGAGGTTGTTCTGAGTCGCTTAGAGCATGAGGGTTTGAAGGCTAAATTGAGTAAATGTGCATTTTTCCAATGTGAGGTAAAGTATTTGGGACATGTTATTTCAGCACAGGGAGTATCAACTGATCCTGGTAAAATCGAGGCAGTAGCTAATTGGCCACGCCCCACTAGTGCGTCAGAGCTGCGTTCATTTTTAGACTTTGCAAGCTACTATCGCCGTTTTGTTGAAGGGTTTGCGAAATTGGCAGCCCCCCTTCATAAAATGGTAGCCGCATGGGCTGCTATTAAGCCTAGGACACGAGCAGGGCAGGGTTTTTCTAGTGCCTGGACAGAGCAGTGCCAGCAGAGTTTCGATGAGCTGAAGAGTAGGTTTACCACCGCCCCAGTACTCGCCTATGCCGACTTCTCCTTGCCTTTTATCCTAGAGGTAGACGCTAGCCATGGTGGTCTAGGAGCTGTCCTTTCTCAGGAACAAGGAGGTAAAGTACGGCCAATTTCGTATGCAAGCCGCAGTCTTAGGCCCACTGAGCGCAATATGTCCAACTATAGCTCCATGAAGTTGGAGTTTTTGGCGCTCAAGTGGGCCTTGACTGAGAAATTTAGGGAGTATTTGTTAGGACAGCAGTGTATTGTCTACACTGACAATAACCCTCTCAGCCATCTGAATACTGCAAAGCTTGGGGCTACAGAGCAGCGCTGGGCTGCGCAGCTTGCAGCGTTTAATTTTGAGATCCGGTATCGGTCAGGGAGGAGTAACCGGAATGCCGATGCACTTTCCAGACAGGACCCTGCTAGCCATAGGACAATGAGAGGTTGGTTACCAGGGACTGAGGTTCCAGAGGTCATGACGGAAGCATCAGGGGTAGATCTGGGTGTACAAGCTACCCAGGCGGTAGTTTCTGCTTTGCCCAGTTTGGTGGGTGACATGGTGTTGTTACAGGAGGCAGATTCGGTGATTGAGGAGGTTTTAGTGTTCTGGAGACGGGGAACACTCCCCACTTCTGAGGAGCGCCGACAGCTGTCCAAGACTGCCCTGGTCCTACTGAACCAGTGGGATCGGTTGCTGGAGAAAGAGGGCGTTTTGCATCGTCGTGTGTTTCGTTCCAATGGCGGTGAAGAGATTCTCCAGATAGTTCTTCCTGCTGTCTTGCATAAGGAAGTTTTGACACAAATGCACCAGGGACATGGGCACCAAGGCGGAATAATAATAATAATAATAATAACAATAATAATAATAATAAAAATCAGTACAATTACAATAGGGTTTCAGCACTTCGTGCTTGAACCCCTAATAAAAATTGTCCGATCTTCACGAAACTTGGCATGCTTCTTCACCATGTTAGGACACATATGCTCATCGATTTTTGTGAAGTTTGGTGTTTTCCCTTAGGTTGTATAGGCTTTTGAGTGTTTTTTTGTCCCTCCCCTTTCCTAAATGACCCTGTTACAGCCAGGCAAATGCAAAAGATCAACTTTTTTTCGATAATTATTTATCTGGACAGTCCAGAGAATTGTCCTAGACTGGTCTGGTTCCGATTGGACCAAAAACCAGGGACTAGTTGGCCAAAGTAGGCTTTGGACAAAATTGCCCATATTCGTCTGGAGCCAGGGATCACAGTGATGCTAAATTTGAGCCTCTAGGACAAACTATGTAGGAGTTATGACCAATTTAGTAAATGTGGTCATTATGGCGCCACCTATTGGCCAATTTGGGCCATATTTTGATAGGTTCTCCCCAAATTGAGCACTATCATTTGGCCAAGTTTCAAGGTTCCAGCTCTTACGGTTTGGGCTGCACGATGCGTTTTACGGCGGAATAATAATAATAATAATAATAATTAAAGCTGCAAGCAGCATTTATCGGGGTTCAAGCATTTAAGGCCTTTAAGCAGAAAAGCATCAAAAGTTATTAAGTTTTATTTAGCAAGCATGTAACCACTGACATAATAGATGGAAAAGACCATTTACAGCCAATACAGGCAATGTACCATAGGAAATATATGGTTTTAAAGCTTTTTATAGGAGTTATAGTGCCATCTATGGACCGATCTCCATAAAATTGTTTACTGTGACCTCAAATTGAACCCATACACATGTGTACTGAGTTTGCTGAAGATATCTCATTTACTTCTTGAGTTATAGCCATTTGAGTAAAATAGGCTCCTCCCACAATAATTTACCACATTCTAGTATTATTTACTATGATTCTAGCATGATTGACATAGTTTACCATGATTTTATCTTAGTTTACCTTGATTTACCATATTCTAGCATGATTTACCATGATATACTACATTCTAGTATGATTACCATTGTTTACTGTGATTCTAGCATGGTTTACCATAGTTTATCATGATTTATCATAGTTTACCATGATTTACCCTGTTCTAGCGTGATTTACCATGATGTACCACATTCTAACATGATTTACCATAGTTTATCATGGTTTACCATGATTTACCCTGTTCTAGCATAGTTTACCATGATTTACCACGTTCTAGAATGATTTGCCAGGATTCTAGCATGGTTTACCTTGATACACCACATTATAGTATTATTTACTATGATTTACCATGTTTCTAGCAATTATGTGAAGTGTCAGTGCAAATGAAGTGATAAACACTGACAAAATCTGATTGTGTTATAATAGTTATTGTTATATAAGTGATTTTTAGAGTCTAAATATGAATGTGAGCACATGTGAAAAGACTTCATTAATAAGTAGAATGGCCAGCAGAGGGCAGTAGAAGACCACTTATTGGCTCACTTTCACTTTAAACTTCATGATTTTCACCAGTTTTCTGGACTAAAGCAAACCAGTTTTTCCATGTTAACTCAATAATGCATGCTTACACACACACACACACACACACATACACGTCTATATTACTAACAGGGGACTATCGCTCTACACTGGCCAAGAGGGGACTAGTGTTTCTGGTCATTTTGAAGAAACAAAAATGACATACAAAATTTTCTTTTAAGCTCTTTTTCCATAATATAACTTCAAATATGCATTTTTTTATTTAAAAAAAAACATGCCAAGTGGGGACCTGAAACTCTGAACGATCTCTATCTATACAAGTGGGGACTTGATAGCCTGCAATGGAGCTGTGTGTGTGTGAACAGTGAAGTGAACTGGCAGTGAAGTCTGCCTTCATTATGTAACTCTCTCTCTCTCTCTCTCTCTCTCTATATCTCTCTCTCTATATATATATATATATATATATAATATATATATATATATATATATATATATAATATATATATATATATATATATATATATATATAACCCATCAGTTATCAAACATTTTTAAATACGATTTTTTTTAGGAAAGACCATTTAAATCTACAACGGGGTAAAAAATACAGACGGCCCGACGGCAACAGTTCAAAAGCAGAGGCGAGAATATCCTCTTATCATTCATAATATTATTTTCCTTATTTAACGCTCTCTCTTCATAGATACTTTCTATGCTTGGTTATGCAGTCCCTAACAATTTACTTGTTACTACTTTTCTTAATAATTTCTTCTGTACCTCAGTAGCAGTTCCATACCAACAAATAATACAGAATATCATAACACTTTCAATGAAAGCACTATAAAACATCAGAAGCTTTATGTTGTGGACATTACAGCAAAGTTATTGCTTTAAGAAATTCATTCTCTGTTGTGGCCTATTAATTAAAACATCATTTCTACTGTTACGAACTGCTCCGAGACACAAAGGTAGAGATCCAAATGCAGCTTTAATGAGGGGTAATCCAAAGACGAAATCCAATAAACAGGCAATGGTCGAAACACAGGTAAGCAGTCCAAACAAACAAATAAACAAACCAACAAAACAGGCAGGGACCAGAGGCAAGAGAGTAATCCAGGGAACAAGGCAAGATATCCAAAAAACCAAGAAACAAGAAAACCAGGGAAAAACGCTCAGAGATGCAGTGTAACACAAACAAAACTTCGCAGTGTGTGAATGAGTGAACATAGTATAAATAGGTTGAGACTAACAGGGTGATGAGACACAGGTGAAGAGACACAGGTGAATGCAATCAGAGATGATGAGTCCGGGCAGTGAGTTATGGGAATTGTAGTTAGTGAGTGAATAGGAGAGTCTGGTGTGGAGTGCCCTCTGGTGGTTCTCAAGGGCACTCCAGCTGGTGATCGTTACATAGCCCCCCCTTTAAGGAGCGGATTCCAGACGCTCAAAATTCTCCAGGAGGGAGGTGGAGCGGAGGCGGACCTGGGGGCGGGATGGCGGGCCAGGCCCGTGCAGCGGAAGAGGACCTGAAGACTCCGGCAGGGCGGAAGGCCAGGGCGGAGCAGGCTCTGCAGGCGACCAGGGCGGAGCAGGCTGTGCAGGCGACCAGGGCGGAGCAGGCTGTGCAGGCGACCAGGGCGGAGCAGGCTGTGCAGGCGACCAGGGCGGAGCAGGCTGTGCAGGCGACCAGGGCGGAGACGAGCCTTCAGGCGGCCAGGGAGGAGACGACCTTCCAGGCGACCATGGCACAGGAACAGACACCGGCTCAGGAACAGGAACAGACACAGGGACAGGAACAGACACTGGCTCAGGACCAGACACCGGCTCAGCGGAGACCATCTTGTCCGGAGACACTGGTTCGGCGGTGGCCAACTTGTCCGAAGGCACAGGCGTGGTTTCGGCCATCTTGTCCGAAGACACAGGCGTGGAGTCGGCCATCTTGTCCGAAGACACAGGCGTGGTTTCGGCCATCTTGTCCGAAGACACAGGCGTGGTTTCGGCCATCTTGTCCGAAGACACAGGCGTGGAGTCGGCCATCTTGTCCGAAGACACAGGCGTGGAGTCGGCCATCTTGTCCGAAGACACAGGCGTAGAAAGAGGAAGAGGAACCGATTCAGGCTCAGGATCAGATTCAGGCTCAGGATTAGATTCAGGCTCAGGAACAGATTCAGTCTCGGCTGGACGAGACTCTGGATGGGCGGACGTGACGTGAAGCTCTGACTCGGCAGGACTGACGTGAAGCTCTGGCTCTGGCTCGGCAGGACTGACGTGAAGCTCTGGCTCGGCAGGACTGACGTGAAGCTCTGGCTCTGGCTCGGCAGGACTGACGTGAAGCTCTGGCTCTGGCTCGGCAGGACTGACGTGAAGCTCTGGCTCTGGCTCGGCAGAAGTGACGAGAACAGTCTCTGGCTCGGCATAAGTGACGTGAACAGTCTCTGGATCAGGATCAGCATGCTCTGAGCTTGACGGGACCAGCAGCGAGGGCTTTGAGCTGGGTAGGACCAGCGGCGAAGAGGACTCTGAGCTGGTTAGGACCAGCGATGAAGAGGGCTTTGAACTGGACAGGACCAGCGATGAAGAAGGCTCTGAACTGGACGGAACCAGTGGCGAAGAGGGCTCTGAGCTGGGCAGGACCAGCGGCGAAGAGGGCTCTGAGCTGGACGGAACCAGCGATGAAGAGGGCTCTGTGCTGGACGGGACCAGCGGTGAAGAGGGCTCTGTGCTGGACGGGACCAGTGGTGAAGAGGGCTCTGTGCTGGACGAGACCAGTGGTGAAGGCTCTAGCTTGGCGGGCATGTCGCTTGCTGTCTCAGGCGCGGCGGGCATGACGCTCTCAAGTCTCAGGGGCGGCGGGCATGACGCATACTGCCTTGGCTTCGGCAGATCTTGCGTGAAGTGCGGGCTCGGCTGGACTGGCGTGAAGTGCGGGCTCGGCTGGACTGGCGTGAAGTGCGGGCTCGGCTGGACTGGCGTGAAGTGCGGGCTCGGCTGGACTGGCGTGAAGTGCAGACGGTGACATGGCGTGCCACGGAAGGAAGCTCTCCAGACATCTGGAGAGTGCCTCTCTCCAATCCAGACCAGAGAGATCGGGGAGCTCCCTTGGGTCGACCTCCTTAGCCCCCAGCCGGTAGCACAACTTAATTGCCTCGTCACCTAGAGAGCAAGAGGCAGCGAGAGGAACAAACCCCCAGGTGTACTGGAACAGATCGAGGCTATCCAGGGCCAAGGCCGCGATCTGTCCAGCGAACTCCCGGCTCATGCTGGGAAGATCAGGAGAGATCCGTACTGCTGGATTGCTGGAGGTCATAGCTGCTGGATCTGGGTGTGGCGAAGTTTTCTGTTACGAACTGCTCCGAGACACAAAGGTAGAGATCCAAATGCAGCTTTAATGAGGGGTAATCCAAAGACGAAATCCAATAAACAGGCAATGGTCGAAACACAGGTAAGCAGTCCAAACAAACAAATAAACAAACCAACAAAACAGGCAGGGACCAGAGGCAAGAGAGTAATCCAGGGAACAAGGCAAGATATCCAAAAAACCAAGAAACAAGAAAACCAGGGAAAAACGCTCAGAGATGCAGTGTAACACAAACAAAACTTCGCAGTGTGTGAATGAGTGAACATAGTATAAATAGGTTGAGACTAACAGGGTGATGAGACACAGGTGAAGAGACACAGGTGAATGCAATCAGAGATGATGAGTCCGGGCAGTGAGTTATGGGAATTGTAGTTAGTGAGTGAATAGGAGAGTCTGGTGTGGAGTGCCCTCTGGTGGTTCTCAA
The DNA here is from genome assembly GCF_965113295.1 of Leuciscus leuciscus. NCBI lineage: Eukaryota > Metazoa > Chordata > Actinopteri > Cypriniformes > Leuciscidae > Leuciscus > Leuciscus leuciscus. Next base: position 8,970,196 of record NC_138733.1, on the reverse strand, counting down.
GGGCACTCCAGCTGGTGATCGTTACATCTACTCTAATAAAATAAATAGACATGTCCTTATTTTTCTGTTTCCTTTGTTTCTAGGATGTTGATGTACAGAGATATTCAGTGTTTGAAATATTGCTCAATTTAAATGCAACCAAACATGTGTCGTTCGTTACCATCCAACAGTGGACCTTTCTTTAAGATCTAATTCAAAACTTTTGAGTTGACTTGCTGCATCTGGTCATTTTGAAGAAACAAAAATGAAATCATTTTTTTCATAATATAACTTTTAAAAAAATTAAAATTAATAAAAAAAAAAAAATTAAACATGCCAAGATTGAATCTCAACTCTGAACGATCTCTACCTATACAACAGTGGACTCACAATAGCCTGCAATGGAACTGTGTGTGTGTGTGTGTGTGTGAACAGTTAAGTATGTCTTTATTTTGTAACTATAAGTTATATATATTTATATATAGGCCTTCATAGATACTTTCTATGCTTGGTTATGCAGTCCCTAACAATTTACTTGCCATTGTTATGTGCCATTGCACTCACACATACATGTCTATATTACTAACAGACCAATGTCGCTCTACACTGGCCAAGTGAGGACTCAATGAACGATATCTATCTATACAAGTGAGGACTTGAACAGTGTGTGTGTGTGTGTGTGTGTGTGTGTGAACAGTGAAGTGAACTGGCAGTGAAGTCTGTCTTCATTATGTATATATAGTATATTATATAGTATATTATATATTATGCCTTTTATCATTCATAGTATTTGTTTATTTTATTTAACACTTATTTTCTCTCTTCATAGATACTTTCTATGTTTGGTTATGCAGTCCCTTTAGGGTTTATAGGATTAATCAAACAGAAATAGCTCTTTAAGGTAACGATTTCAGGTCACTATAGTGACCTATATTTAGTATAGCGTAAAGCATACTTTATACAGTGAATAATGATTTTATTAATCAAAATGAACTTCGCGTCCCCAGTTGGATGGTAAAGAACGATACGTGTTTGGCTGCTTTGTACATTTCTTGCCATCACAAACACACTGTAAAGATTTTGGAGGTCAATCTCAAAATGTTATGTCGAAAAACTAAAGTGCAATAAATAATACACGCTTTAGGGTCTGTTTACACGACATCATTTTCAACTGAAAACTGAAAACGTTTTGACCGTTCATTTCAACGAAAATGCCATTTTGGGGGCCTGACAATGAAAGCTTTTGAAAACGAGTTTTTGTGAGCTCATCTAAAGTGAGGACTAGTTATGCCTTGTAAAGCATTTATAAAGGAGATTTAAAGGCTGTTAATATTTCTATGTTCTCTATCGTGTTGTGTTTGTTTCCTTTTTCTGTTTAGAAGATAACTGAGTCTTTAAATCTCCTTTATAAATTATTTACAAAGCATAACTAGTCCTCACTTTAGATGAGCTCGCAAAATAGTGAACTGACCACTACTAAATGCTTTATAACTGCCTGGATCTACTACATTTACTCACACTTTCTAAGTGATCTTATTAATCACTGTAAACACCTAAATAACTGATTTGTAAATATGCTATACTTCATTTAGAAATGATGAATTGATAATTAATAAAGTATGAAAATGCAATTATTAAACACATTATAGATATGCTTCTAACTCAATAATACAGCGTTTAAAGGTGTATTTATAAACTGCTTACTAATGTCTGCTTTATGAATTATGATTTATCTGTTTACCAATGCTTAACTAATGATTAATAGGATGCAGTTATTATAAAGGGTTACCATATATATTATATTATATTTCTCAAAATATAACTTCAAATGTGCATTTTTTTTAATAAAAAAAAAAGCATGCCAAGAGGGGATCTGCAACTAAATGTTATAATTATAATGTAATTATTATTATATTAAGATATTAATAATGCGACTGATAGTATTGGCTGCCTATTAATTCAAACATAATTTCTACTCTTAAAAAAAATCAATAGACATGTCCTTATTTTTCTGTTTCCTTTGTTTCTAGGATGTTGATGTACAGAGAAAGTCAGTGTTTGAAATATTGCTCAATTTAAATGCAACCAAACATATGTCGGTCGTTACCATCCAACAGTCAGTGGACCTTTCTTTAAGATCTAATTCAAAACTTTTGAGTTGACTTGCTGCATCTGGTCATTTTGAAGAAACAAAAATGAAATCATTTTTTCATAATTTAACTTTAAAAAAATTAAAATTAAAAAAATTTAAAAAATTAAACATGCCAAGATTGAATCTCAACTCTAAACGATCTCTACCTAAACAACAGTGGACTCACAATAGCCTGCAATGGAACTTTGTGTGTGTGTGTGTGTGTGTGTGTGTGTGTGAACAGTTAAGTATGTCTTTATTTTGTAACTATAAGTTATATTAGGGGTGTAACGGTTCACAAAATTCACGGTTCGGTTCGATACGATACACTTGTGTCGCGGTTCGGTACGGTTCGGTTCGGTACGTTTTCCATAGGCTACAGCAAAAATAAATAAATGCCAGAGAAATGTCCTTGAATTAAATTTTTTTTAATTATTATTTTATTTAATGAAACTAACATCATAAAGTATGATTTTTTTTTATTTATTTTTTTTTGATTTTTTTACTGAGCAATAATGGAGCTATACTTGACTCTTCTTATGAGCATATAAAACAAAACAGCTCCTTGGACAAAATGAAATGTAATATTGTAGTAGTAGGCTAGTTATAAACAAAGGTTTATTTTAGTTCAGATTAACATTTGAGGGCAGCAATTTGTCAAAATAAAACAGACGTAACGTTACTTGAAAGCATTATAGCCCACTATTCCTGACAAACTTCCATACCTTGCAGTTAGTGTTACTACAGTAAATCCATTCCACGGTGAATGTTGCTGATCTGTGGACACCGGCCAGTTCATTCATGGCACGATGTTTCTTCCTGGTTTCCACGTCAGCGCTGTTTGATCCGTTAATAACAGAGAAATGTGCATGTTTCTCACTAGATCTCGCAGCGATGTTATTACTTAAGTGGCGAATTCAAAAAGCATTTGAAATTCAAATGCTTTCTTTACTGGTCTGGATCTCTTAGCCCTGTGTGGTGTTGCTTGATCAGGCTCGCGCATAGGGCTCGCAAGTCCCACTTCACAGGTCAAAACTGATAAACGGTCCACACAAACACAATAAGAGTAGCTCAGCTTCGTTCCTTGCATTGCATTTGCCAGTTGATGTTGTGGTCGCGCCAGCCTCTATGAGCGCGCTTGCCACCCGCGACGTGCCTTCATTTGAAATAACGAAATTTTGGTCGGCAGAAAAAATGGTCCAGCGAACCGTTCGGTACGTAATGCGTACCGAAAACCGAACCGAAAGCCTCGTACCGAACGGTTCGATACGAATACGCGTATCGTTACACCCCTAAGTTATATATATTTATATATAGGCCTTCATAGATACTTTCTATGCTTGGTTATGCAGTCCCTAACAATTTACTTGCCATTGAAATGTGCCATTGCACTCACACATACATGTCTATATTACTTACAGACCAATGTCGCTCTACACTGGCCAAGTGAGGACTCACTGAACGATGTCTATCTATACAAGTGAGGACTTGAACAGTGTGTGTGTGTGTGTGTGTGTGTGTGTGTGTGTGTGAACAGTGAAGTGAACTGGCAGTGAAGTCTGTCTTCATTATGTATATATAGTATATTATATAGTATATTATATATTATGCCTTTTATCACTCGTTTTGAAAACGATGCCTTTACCATCTGCATGTAAACAACATAAACGTGAATTTGTGAAATTGTTACGTCATTCCAACCCGGTCACACTAAATGCGTCTCTATAGCACACATTGTGTTTATTGTGCAATTTATACGTGCATATGATAGGCATGGGTGGGTTTAGGGTAGGTTTAGTAGTGGTGTGTAATATGTAATATGTATTATATGTTTGGTTAGGATTAGTTTTGTAGGATGTGTGTGTATTACACTCAATAAAGTGCGTATTATATGCATGTAAAAAAATATATTTTCACGTAAAAATTGCATGATAAACACAATGCGTGCCATAGAGATGCATTTTCATGAGATCAGGCAGGTCATGCACAAGTATATAACATGGTCACATGCGTACTTATCATCACGTGTTCACATGTTCATGAGTATTTGAGTTGTTTTTTTTTGTTTGTTTTTTTGACAAAGTAAGAAAGGTTTGGGGTGTGCTTTTAGATGGGCCTTTAAAATTTGACAAACAAATATCTTCAGTAATTGGATCTAGTTTCTATCAACTCCGTCTTTTGTCTAAAATTAAACACTTCCTAACTGACAAAACATTAGAGATGGCTGTTCATGCTTTTATTACCTCCCATTTAGACTACAGCAACTCATTGTATTGCGGTATTTCCAAGTCACAAATCGCTCGCCTTCAACTGGTCCAAAATGCTGCAGCAAGATTTATTCACAAAAGTAGTAAATATAATCACATAATGATGATGATACATTTTATTTATATTGCGCTTTTCTGCTTTACATATAGCCTCACATTCAAGCTGGGGGCAAGCTGGGGCCAGTTGTACTGTTAGAGGGGCCAGTTTAGACCTTATTGTTGTCATATCATTTTCTGCACTGCACTATAGGCATTAACAGGCAAAATACCATGATTACCAATCATTCAACAATGTATTTGCATTGCCATTATATTTTTTTTTGCAAAAAGATCAGCAAATTCATCTAGATTTAAGACCTTTTCCCTCCTTGACTCAATACTTAGAACACCTAAATTGCTTAATCTGTCATCTGACATTGTGGACCTGAGATAGGTTTTCACCAGCTTTAGTGCATACAATATAATATACAATTAAATTATGCTTATTTTAAATGTATTGTGCAGGCTAGGTATAAAAAATATAGGAAAAACCATGATAATATGAAACGCTTCAAAACAGAGCGCACAAAGCGCGTATGCGCGGGTGCAGAATGATGTGCTCAAAGCAACATGGAGTCACAGTGTTCAGCGCTGCGCTGCACAAGTGCGCATTTAAAAGTTCACGGCACAAAGCGAAGAAATTTCGAGCGCACAAATCCTAGTGTAGCCTATATCTGTCCAACAGTTTATTGATCATTTGTTTCTTCACATAGTGAAGTTTTAAATTCCAGTTATTGTGCGTTTGATGCCGATTCATAGTCCTTGTGGTGTGAACAGGCACACGGTAGCGAGTCGTTTTAAAACAGCAACAAACATAAAATACAAATACACAAAATAAAGTCATTTTATGCAAATCCACAGCCTTTTATCTACAGATCAAGCATTATAATGTGTATATATCATATTGGAGAGAGTTTTACCGTGCATATATATAACATAATATAAATTAACATTACAAAAGTTAATGATAGTACATTTCAAATACCTAAAAATTGACAATTAAGTGATTTTGTTCGAGTCAAAAATATTACTTAACATTAATGAACCAACGGTACACATTTTATACTTTAGCAATCTTATGGGTTGTGGTCTCTCAGACATTGGCAGTAATAAAAATACAATAAAAACATAGTTTCCCTTTGGACTTAAATTACATATCTTTGTGGTATACGGTAGAAATATTGCACATTTCAGTCTAGCTTAGGTTTTTAAAATAAATAACACAGTCTTGGAAATAATATGTAAGCATGTGCAAATAAGCCTGTGTAGTAAATCAAGTTCTGTTGGTCTTTGTGTTTAAGTGAGAAATTAATTCATTTAAATTGAAAGATCTCAATGTTTATAAGATCTTTCAATTATGTTTAACAGTTTTGAGCGTATAAAAGAGTGTATAAAAATGGGCTCTGAGTTTTGGCAGTGGTTGTGTCTAAGTGAAATATGTAGTTTGGAAGATGTAGTCACTGAATGCATTAATACAACATTGAATGACACAGACATTTGCAACACTTCTACAGTAATACCGTAGTAAAATATTTTCAGAATCTAAAAAATTAAATACTATCAAAACAATTAGATGTAGCTGAACACATACAGGTATTAATCTTTCAGTTTCATCACCATCTATAAAAAGGGGAAACTTGGGGGAAATGTGTACTGTACTGTAAACAATGACCATGTGACATAAAATGCTGTGAATTCTGAACAACAGAAAACAGCAGAAATATGTTAGAATTCTACCCGTTATTTGTGTGTTTTTTTATTTAACGTGTGTTTTTTGGGGGTAAAACCTTTTCTAGTGTTCTAGTGTTCACCCGCGTGCATGAGTCGAACATGCCTACCGAGTTTTGTTCCGATCAGCCTCCGTAAACCTTGTCTAATAGGTGCTCAAATTTCATTGGCCGATGGCGGCCATGTTTTTTGAGATACGCCAATGTCCTCATAGACATACATGGCACCTTGGACCAAGACACTGCATACCAATTTTCAAGTCAATCGGACTAAGGTCGTCATAGCCCTTTTCATGTTTTTTTTCATGTTATAGCGCCACCTAGTGTTCAATCGTCGCGATTTTTTTACTGTGACCCAAGATTGAACTCCTACACATGTTCAGTCATTTACAGCTCAATAATCTGAACTCACAGCAGCAGAAAGAGGCTGAACACTTCAAATATACTTTACATTGTGATTCATGTGTGAGAGTCAAATATGATCTTACCACAGTATCTCCAGTTTACAGTGAGGATTATGTAGTAGCCTACATCAGACAGCAGATTCACTGATTTTCCTATTTTATTCCCAGACAGACTCAGTTCTCTCAGGTGTTCAGGGTTTGATCTCAGAGCTGAAGTCAGAGCAGCAAAACCTTCATCTGTGAGATCACAATAACTCAACCTGTAGAGAACAATGACACACACGTCACTCTCTCAGTTCAGATCAGTTTAGCAGTGAATCCATTATTAAAGAGAAAGTTCAAACTTAAAGCACAAATTAATATGTTTGATGAATCATTAGATTGAGATCTAAAATGTCACAAAACATGATCATAAAACATCTAAAGTATCATTCAATCAGGAAAAATTATCTCTTATTTGCACTATATTAAAATTAAGTCTTGTGCAAAATCTGCTTTAGTAAATAACACTATTCACTGCATAGGCTAGATTTACTGTTAAGCCGACAGCACACTGTGCGATTTTGGCCACGATTTGAACGTCTGAGACAAATTTTGCAAATCTTAAAAGTTTCCTCTGATCTTAGGCCAAAACCTGAAGTGTTTGATGGTTAGTTTGATATTAGGGCTGCACGATTGATCGAAATGAAACCGCACGCGATCTGGCAAAGGCTGTGATTATTTTATGCGTAGTTTGTCAGTGAAGTACGGCTCTGTGATCGGTAGTAAATGCTGCTCGATCTGAAAGCCAGAGGGCGTCTCACACACATACACACACACACACACACACACACACACACACACACACACACACACACACACACACACACACACACACACACACACACTAAATATGTCCTGCCACAGAACGATAACACACATCATTCCAGGAAATCCCTATCGGCATCATACTATCTGTTACTGAATAAACAGAAGACTGAAACGATTTGATTGATTTATTAAATGTTGTCTTTTGTTGGACAAAAGGTTCATAAATGCTTCTCATGTTTGGAAAGGAGACTGTCCTCCTACAAAAAACGACCATCAAGGTCGTATGTGCAAGCAGCTTATTACGACCTATACTTACGTTTTAAAGTTAACCGCCCTCTAGCGCTCCTTTTAATAATGACGGTGTCGTGTGTAATGAAATGGCGTTTACCGTCATTAACAATCAAAATAGTATTTGTTTTATTATTGCATTTACTTGAGATTAATACAGAAAACTGAGATGTGTAGGCCTAAATGTATTTAGGCTATATATTTTTTATGTATTTGATGTGCTTTTCTTCTTCAAAAAAACGTATTGGAAAGTAAAGAACCACATCAAAATAATTAAACTATTATCCTTTTTTTTATTATTAACTTAAGATAAACCTTTTGTAACAACAAAGTAAAAAAAAAAACGATGATTTAAAAAAAAAACACTACAGATGATAAAACCGTGACATTTTATCATATGTAGTGATTTTAAAACATTTTCAGCATTTTTATATTGATTTTTTTTTTCAGTTCAGCTAAAGTTTTTAACATATCACCATTTGACCACATTCGTGTGGCGCTGAATAAAAAAAATAAAAAATCAATGAACCAAAAGGAAGAAGAAGAAGAAGAAGAAGAAGGAGGCGGCGGCGGCGGAGGAGTGGCGTGGCCAGGTTTTTTCCTGACAGTCCCAGTGCGAGGTCGATATAGGTAAGGTGTGAATTTTATGCTGTTGTTTTTTTAATATATATTTATAAGTAGTTGTGTGTGTTTTTTGTAATTTATGTGGAACTAAATGAGTGCATTTTGACGTCTGGGTTACAAATCAGTTGCGATAACTGTTAGCCATTTTACTCATTAAGTAAATAACTGTTAAAGTTACGTTATTTCATTGCGACCTACTATCTAACGTTAGCTTCATCGCTAGCAGCATGTTGCTATTTCACATGCATCTGCAATTTCTGTCATATTGCCACAAATAATTTCAGCCTAATGTATCCAAAACTGTAACGTTAAATGTTTTCTCTTAGAGAAAAAGGTAGTTTCAGCATTATACAAATAGTATGAGGTCACAACAGTTTTACAGCTATCCAAATGATTTAAATTCAGGGTATCAATTCAGCTAGGTATAACATTTTAAAGAATTAAAAAAATGCAGTAATGGCAAAATCGGTTGACGGAATCAATTGTTCATTGTACATTCATTGTTATTGCCTATTTTAGGTTATAGCCACAAGTCAAGTCACCTTTATTTAGCCTATATATTGCTTTTTACAATACAGATTGTTTCAAATCAGCTTAAAAAAAAAAAAAAAACATTAATTTAGTTCATTTATATAGCCGCTCTGGAGAAAACAGTGATGCCATTATCCAGTTCAGTTCAGTTCTCATAATGGTGCCAATGCAGGCAGATCAATAATATTGGTGAATATTAAGTGTCCCCACTTCACATGCAAAATAAAATTTATTTAATAATACCCACTAGTGCAGTGGTTCTCAAACCTGTCCTGGCACACCCAACACTGCACGTTTTCTTTCTCTCCCTAATCAAACACACCTGATTCAACTCATCAGCTCATTATTACATTGGTTAATGAGCTGATGAGTTGAGTCAGGTGTGTTTGATTAGTGAGAGAAAGAAAACGTGCAGTGTTGGGGGTACGCCAGGACAGGTTTGAGAACCACTGCACTAGTGCATTCAGATTTATAGGCACAAACAGGTTGACAAGGACCAGTCCGTGCCCACACAGAGCCCTGGTTTGTTTTGTCTAATCATCTCATCTGTTTGTTTTCAGGTTTTTGTACCCATCCTTTATCACTGAAATATTTTACAAATCAATCGGTTCTTTTAAGAGCCAGTTTTTTCTTTTTCCTCCTCTCTCTCTATTTCTCGCTTTCCTGTTTTGTATTTTTTTTATGTTTTTACTTTATCCTTCAATTATTTCTATTTAAAAACATCTACAAATGGCATCAGAGTCATTACAACAATTTAATGAATGGCTGGAAGCAGCAAAAACCATGGCTGATGAGTTGGAAACCCAAAAAGTAAAATATTTCATTATTTCTCTATCATGTTATTTACCTAAATTTAAAAGAAAATGCCTCTGCAAATGCTTCCCCAAAATTTATCATTTAGTTTTTACTTACAGACTAAAAAGAAAAGGAAAAAAAAGGGAACTGAAGTCTCCAATGTTTCCTGGAGAAAGAGAGACCAGCATGGGTACATCCTACCACAACGTGTTCAGAAGAAACGATCTGGTCAGTAAAATATACTGCATACTGTTGTTCACGAGTGTCTAAGCTTTTGGTCAGCAGTAATGTTTTCTATATCATTACGTGTGTTTGCAGTTAAACCTGCCGGCACTAGGGAGATCTCAGAGGTTGAGGAGGTGCAAATGAATGATATTCCGCAAGAGGGACCAAGTCTTGGTGAGCATATTGAATTGAAAGCCTAAATAATTTCAGCTTTTCTATTTAAATTTAAAATGTCACATATAGGCAACTGTTAAAGTATGTAATTCCCATTCCTATCATGCATATGAAGTGACAAAACCATATAAGAAATTGCTAATTTTTTTTATTAAAATGCATTATTGCAACTGGCTTTTTCCTTATTATTATCATTAAATTTTTTATTAATTTAGATCAAAATCTTCAGAGGCTAAAAAACCTGTTAACTTCTGTTGCTGTCTCTGCATCAGTGGAAGTAGAAGAGACACCCACCATGTCTGCATGGACCAAAAGACAGGTCATCTCTGAAAAGAAATTCAGGGCTGCAATGCCAGAGATTTTGAATTGCATGTTGGCTGCAGAGACAGTTACCCAGCATTGCTGTCAACAATGCAAAACTCTTGATGCTGTTGTCCGGTGCTTAGACTGTGTCCCCTCAGGAAATCAGTTTTTCTGTTCATCATGTGACACCGAGATCCACCGAAAAAATGTTTTCCATGATAGGGAAGCAATGTTTGATGGTTTTTTAAAACCCATTCCACCAACATCCGTAGTGGTGGATGATGAAAGTGGCCAATATCAACTCCGTGAACAAGGTATGTTCAGATAATGTAGTAGTAGGTGCCCTCTGCAGTTTCCTTTAACTGAATTTTTTTTTACTTTGTTGAGTAAATGTGTAGACATTACTGATATTACTTTCTGAAATTTGACTTTCTGAAATTTGATTTTGACTTTCTGCAGTGTGTATGCTTCCAATTCCTCCACCGATACAAATCTGTTCCTGTGGTCCAAACCTTGACTTCAAAATGATCCCAGGAAAGCAGACCGTATTGGTGACTATCAACGGTATGTCTTGTCACTTCCTTCTACCTTTTTATATCCAACCAGATGAAGTCAAGCATAATAATGGCTTACTATATTCTTTTGTACTGTGCTGTACAAATACTGGCCAAATAGTAAACGCATGTTTGTTTTAAGGTCCACACAACCTGTGCCTGCCGTGTATAAGCTGTCCACTTTGCTCTTCCAAATGGACTCCTGGGATTAGTGACTTGCTTCAATACAGATACTGGCCAGCAACCACCAGCTGCCAAATGCTGTTTAAGTTTGATCTGTTCACATCATTTGAGCAGATGAAATTAGCCAGCCCAGCTTTATCCCAACAAGCATTTCTCAGAATGCTTGAACATCGATGTCTTTGCACTGGTCGGGTAAGGGCTGTTTTCATTTCCAAAGTGTTTGAATTCCAGACTTCAAAATCTTTTATTTACCAAAATAATACCATCCTTCTTTCCAGACGGGTAGTGTTTGTGGTGACACCTTCCACAGAGTCTTTCGGGAGTTTTCCTTCTGCAATTTTAGGAAAGAAGATATGTGCCTGATGGAGCCCTTTAAATGCCCAACATGCACACCAGACATGCTGGCTATATCTGCAGACGGCAATAGAAAACATTACCGGTTCAAGAAATCCAAAGGGTAAGTGTAATTTTTCATTTCTTTTTTTAATTTGGATATAGGGTGGTGCAATGGTATTTTTGTGTCCATGCTGCATCTCACCTGTCACCCAGTGCTAGATGCGATGGGCTCTAGACCCCCCATGCCATGACCCTCTAAAGGAAAAGCAAGTATAGCTATGGATGGACTGATATATAGAGAAACTGTACTTTACCTTATTGCTGTAAAAAATAACAACCATTCGTAGCATCTAAACCTATTTCTTCAACATAACTTTTTTTGGCTCTAGTCATTATATAATTATACTTTTATTTGAAATTCATGGAAAGTAACAAAATGTGTCACATGTATGATTGCTTCACATTCAAACGTAAATGCTTTTACAATTTAAAAAGTGTTTTGAGAGATATAGCACTGTTTTAAACAAGCTTTACAATTCTATGACAGCAATCTGGTAAATTGTTCAGGAACTTTTTCTCCCTTCTGTAGCCTGAAGACACAAACAAAAATAAAGATGTTATTTCTTTTTGTACTTTAAACAGTATGTTTTTTACTTGCACAAGTTAATTCCAAATTACAGCATTCATTTACACAGGACAAATACAATCGGATACTCTAAACACAGTGTTCCAGATCAAATGTGATTTATACAGACTAAAATGTGTGGCACCTTTATGGTTAATTGTTATATTAATTTAGGTGAATGCAATGTTAAATCATTATTATGTAATTGTGTTGGCGATGAATTCCTCTTATTTAACAGGACAGACGAACCATCTCTTTTTGATGGACTGTTCATCGCACAAGATGCCAAAGTATCTGCCTTTGTTGACCAAATTAGAAGCCAGATGTTAAGTGTAAGGGTGTCTTTAACTCTTTTTAATTGAATGTTTTCTTGTCCTGGGATTACATGTAACGTATTGTATCTACTTTCAGAGGACAGGTCATGATGTCTGTGGACCGGCAACATTTACAGCAGGCAGAGAAATCGCACAGAAGTCCAGGGCCAAGGTGGATGAAGAGGGCCTTGAAATAGCTGTGTGCAGACATGGAATTTTGCTGCAAGGCTTGAACCACTACCGTGGTGAAATATATGCCTACCCAATGTTCCTGCAGAAGGAGCTGGCACAAGCTGCAAATGCAACATTCTTTTGTATGGACATTGCTTGCAGGTAGATAGCCATTGCCAAATGATAACTGAAGTTTTTACTGATGTTTTACCTTTATTAATAACCATTAACACCATGACTAGCTAAATATCACACATTTTTTATATTATGGAATTAGAAAATGAATATGGCTACTACCTTATCAGTACTGATATGACAAATTACCATACATATGACTACATACTGTAGTGTTATTTGATTGGTTACAGGAATTGTACTAGTCACTTAGGTTCTGGTTTGTCTCCTTACCAGTTTTGGCAATTTTTTCTTTACAGGTACTGGCCTTATTTGGAAAAGATGGCAGAAAAGATACCCGAGCTCCAACCACTTACCAGGATGAAGCCTTTTTTATCTGTAATGCATGCCAAGGCTCACACTGGCAAATGTGAGGTACTGTGTGCGAGTTAAGTTTACGTTTTAATGTTAAGTTTACGTTTTAATGTTACGTTTTTTTAGAAACATCCTTACAGCATCAGAAAAATTTAGCTTGATTATTATCTCGGAAAATATGCACGTTTCATAAGTCAAAAGTAGTACCGGTAAACATTATTGAAATACTTTAATGCAGTGGTTTTCAGACCTGTCCTGGAGGACCCCAGCACTGCATTGTGTACAGTATGTCTCCCTTATCTGACACACCCAATTCAGGTCTTGCGGTCTCTACTAATGAGCTGATGAGTTAAATCAAGTGTCATATAAGTGAGATATACAAAATGTGTAGTGCTAATCCTCAAGGACAAGTTTAAAACTACTTATTTAGTGTGTGTGTGTGTTGGGTGTATATATACACACAATGCTTATGAACTTTTTAAACATAGTTAACATTACTATCAGTGATCACACTGTTACAAGAGAATTGATCATTCTGGTTGAACAGCAGGGTTGTTTGCAGGATTTGCTTCCCAATCCCGTCCAAAAGTTCTAACTGCACAATTGCAGTTGTGAAAGCTTTTCTTTCATTGTTATCCTACCTCAGAACATTTTATATTTGAAAATATTAAACATCAAAATTTGCTCATGGCACCAAATTCAATTGATGATACACAAACTAATAAATAAGATTGATAAAGGTCTTTAGAATGATAAAGGTCTTGGTCTTCTTCTTGGGAGCAGGTCAGGTGGGGCGGTAGAAGCCAGGAGGGTGCAGGAAACACTGTTGGTGAAGAGGTGGAACAGGTCAATAGCTTCCTTTCAAGGGCAGCTCTTACTACAAAGTACATGACCAAGTCAGGTTGGTTGAAAAAAAGGGTTAACCATTGTGTTTGACACAATGCTAGATTGTACAATTGATTTGTTCTTATCGGTTTTGTTTTTTTATAGGCAGAGGAGATATGATTACTGTACTTGCCATGGGATGGAACAATAGGAAGGTGGAGAGTCTCCACAAGACACTGGCGAAAAGATTTGTCAAAGTAAGAAGCCTAGACTGCACGTTAAGGTGTTTCCTGGGCCCTGGAGACACTGTGAATGTGATTGTGCTCTCCACTGCATTTTCTTTCAGGGGCAATTGTGGTTCATTTTGCAGTGATACTATGTTTTCTGTCATTTTTTAAAAATCTTTTTAAATAGATTACACAGAGAGCAGAAATGGAAGCAGCCAATCTTGAGAGTCTCAAGCAGGAGTTAAACATCTCTATGGAAGATGCAGATCGGTGGGTGTGTGATGTCAAGCAATGGGCAGCCACTGGTGTGTAATATAGTCGCTGGTGTATACATTTCCATATATATTTGTCTACATTTTTGATACTGTGTTTTCTGTAATGGTCGACTTTGCTTATTTCTGGTTTTCAAGAGAGACACAGGACTCACAGTAGCCAGGAAGAGCTCCAGAGTGAAATCGATGAGATTATTTATTCAATCCGAAGAAAGAAGCATGATCTGTATCGACAAAATGGTATTTGATACTACATCACTCAACTTGCATTTTGTAAAAAAAAAAAAAAAATTCTAACTTTTTTTTTTTCAACTTACAGACAGCAACCAAACAAGGCAACGCAAACGGAGAAGACTTGGTGAGCTCAAAAAGACACTCAGAGAGAAGATAGTGCTGTACAACACCATTCCTGGCTGTGAAGAGAAAATTGACACCGAAGCAGCATGCAGTCTCTCTGATGACTTGATTCTGCCTTGGGAAGCACAAGGAGACGGTAATTAATGTGTTTTATTTTTGTGCTTTTTTGAATTCACAAAATGCAGTTGATTGTTAATATAAGTAATAACACTCAGCAATTTAACACTGCCACCCAGTAAAAAAGGTGTAACATACAGTAAAGAATAACACATTATATATTCTGTTGCTATCTGAAAAGTTATCTGTAATGTTACCATATAAAGACATAGTGATAATCTGATAGTTATTGTTACTCCTGTAACACACCTTCTATACTAGTAGTGGTCATCACTTTTCTTTTATATATAAGAGCTGCAATAGCCAAATACATTTAAGAAGAAAGCCATATCTATTCTGAAATGGCAAAATCCAACCCAAGCATGAAATAACAATTAGATATCCTTTCAATATGTCTTTAATAAAAAAATAAAAACATATCTTAATACTGGGCTGAGCATTGTTTTTTTTGTTTTTTTTTACTTTCTGTTGTATTGTAATGTAGTGTGATGTTTCAGTTGTTGTCAATTGTGTATTGGCTGCATTATTATATGCATACTTAAGGGATGATACAGTTAGGATATTGTTATATTACTACCCTTGTACATTTTTATAAAGTTATTCATCAATATTATTCTCAAGGCGCTCAAATGACTAGTGAAGAACACTGCTAGAGGTAAAGCTGAATATGCTGTGTGTTAGTGTTTGAAATTTTTCCTCTCCACTTTTATTTTCAAAAATAGTGCCGAGTCTCCGCTTGAAGAGACGACTGTTTGATCAAGTCATGCTGGTCAGGCGCATGGAGGAGGAGAAGATAATAATTGTAAAAGAGATGACTCAGCATTATCAGCATCTAAAAAAAACATTGGACAAACTGGACAGTCTTCTTCGGGAAACTAAAGAGGACATCAAGATCCATAGTACGTACGATAAATGTTTTTTATTGAATGTGTATAAATAAGGTTATCCCACTAACCAGGATGTTATAGTTTACTGTAAATATTGCTTTAAAAAAATCACAATTCTTAGCGGGTTTTTTTTAATGAAATACTGCTTAATAATCGTCAATTTTCTTCACTTTTTACCTCAAGATCCGCCTAGAGAGCTGACCGAAGATGGACACAGGGGGCTCTACTGCTGTATCTTACACAAGCGGCACATTCTACAGCAGAAACTTGCAGCAGTCACCAGCACCTATG